>NC_090252.1:23121765-23124265 GCF_037325665.1 Littorina saxatilis | reverse complement strand
TCCATTCTTCTTCTTCTTCTGCGTTCGTGGGCTGAAACTCCCACGTACACTCGTGGTTGGTTTTTTTTGCACGAGTGGAATTTTACGTGTATGACCGTTTTTTACCCCGCCATTTAGGCAGCCATACGCCGTTTTCGGAGGAAGCATGCTGGGTGTTTTCGTGTTTCTATAACCCACCGAACTCTGACATGGAATACAGGATCTTTTTCGTGCGCACTTGGTCTTGTGCTTGCGTGTACACACGAGGGTGTTCGGACACCGAGGAGAGTCTGCACAGAAAGTTGACTCTGAGAAATAAATCTCTCGCCGAACGTGGGGACGAACTCACGCTGACAGCGGCCAACTGGATACAAATCCAGCGTGCTACCGACTGAGCTACATCCCCGCCCTTAATGTCCATTTATCGTCGAAGCGTGCCGCTGGGTAAAAAAAAGCGAGACAGGATATTTGGTAAAATATTCGTTATTGTGTGAGGCTTAACGAACATCTGTTGTTGTTGTTGTTGTTGTTGTTGAATGGAGGGGGGGAGGGGGTGTAAAAGGGGGAGGGGAAGGGGGAGGGGGGCTGAGTAGGAGGCAGTGCTATATTGTTTTAGACACGGTTCATCTGGGTCGCAAGTTTTGAGTCAAGGCTTCCATGTCCATACAACTTATTAATGTCGATTTCTTCAGCCTCTTACCCCTCCACTAAAGAGTTGTTGGTAAAAAGGCGTAGTGTCGTTGTAAATGGACGTGTACCATCCCTCCGGATAGTCACTGCAAACGAAACAACACAAGTCATTTGTGAGCCTCCACCACGGAATGAGTCGCATGTCACATTTGCAGGATTTTCATATTTTTACATTTTCCTAAAGAATTTGTTATGCTCTATCCAGTGGTGAAAACCGTTTTAGAAAAGAGCGAAAACTGTTTGAGTTATAAGCCTGTGCCTAAGGTGACCCTCACACTGTTACCAGACACTCCCCGGACTTATATTAATCTATCAAAGAGCCTAGCGCAGAACCGCGCGAGGTGACATGCGATTCATTTCGTGGTGAAGGGTCACATTTATACTCTGCTTGTGACATTCACTGAGATAGAAAATAACTGTGAAGATAATTGAGCTACATAATGAAATTTAAATGTCAAAGTAAAATGACATCAGATATAGAACTGCTCTGAAAACTATTTTGATAAAAATGATCAGGAACTAATCCAACAGTCGTCAGTTTGAGGGCAAGTATATAAAAGTGCATGCACAAACAGACACAGACCCTAGCACACACGTACTTGTATACATAAATCCATTTCATATAACTAAATATTGTTATTTAAAATGTCTTAAAGATGTCCACAATAAATAAGTTTCACTATCTATACTGTCTAAAAGATATCCACATGTCAATGGTTAGATAAACAGTGTCTTCAAAACAAATGTACTAAAAACAATAGGCAAAGCAAGCATTCGTAAACGACGATATAAGCAAATTCAAAACGAGTCAAGAGGGCAATATCTTATCTTATCCACACACAAAAACACCAGAGATTGCGTGACATTTAAACCAAGAATTTAATGATATACGATACTGATACTTGCACAGCCTGGCGGTTGACCTTACAAGTTATTTTACTGCTGACATGACGTAATCACCGAGACAAACTAATTCTCGACACTCTTTGTCATTTCTTTGCAAAACATGCAGGAGAAGTGACAATCGTTTTTACGAGACACCATTATTACGTCTTCTCGAATTTTGTTTCGGTTTTGACGTCAGAGATTTCACTTTGGAAGAGAAGGCCCGGCCAGGAACAGACGTCTTTTCTTTTTTTTTTTCTTTTTTTAAACGAACAAGAAAAAGTAAAACTTGTGGACATATCTTACACGCAGTTCACCCATTTCTGCACAGACTCTGGAATATGCAGGGCGTTACGCACTAGGCTTGAGTTGAGATACGTGGTGACCGCAGTGTTGTTGGTGCAAGATTGCTTCACAAAGGGGCGTTTGGTCCAATGGCCTCGTGCCTACAAGAAAAAGCGCCGGTTAGTGCAGTGTCAACGATACTGTACATTTTCAACTGCAACATTTATCCCAGTGAAAGACTCCATTCTATTATTTATTTATATAATTATTTTATTTTTTCATTAACTTATTTACTTATCTATTTATTTACTTTTGAACAGTGATTTTCAAGTGCTTCCTAGCTGTCATCTTCCAACAAGTAACATCCCACGCCAAATGATTATACGTCACTATCATTCGTCTGTTGTGTACCTTGTTCGTCCATTTTAAAGATAATTGAATCGAGTTCATAGACAATGTTTCGTTTTGTCTATAATTCAACTAAAAAGTTGAGGGAAGCAACTCTAATGAGGATGGCACAGTTACCTTGCTGCGTTTAGGCAATGAACGAAAAGCCCAGTCGATCATTTGGTCGTGCGCCTTAAGGTGACTGGCTGCTCCATATGCACACGGGGCGTACAGGTTGTACGTGTCAAACAATCCACCGTCAACAATGCCTCGC
>NC_090252.1:23094265-23116765 GCF_037325665.1 Littorina saxatilis | reverse complement strand
TTACACTACATGCCTAGGTGCTGTTGGATTGAAGGTTTTTGATATTTTAGCCGTTATTAGGTAGAATGCCTTCCACTTTACTGCAAAACTGCATAATTCGTAGCATCGGCAAGAAATATCCTACCAAAAAATGCCTGCTTGGAACTGTCGTTGGTCCAGCAAAAAGTTCAACATGTCTGTAGCAGACAGCCCAAGTTTCAAGATTGTAGGGCCATCCAAACAGCCGTAATAATAAAAACAACAAAAGTAGTCAGTGAAATTGGCTGTGTTCGGTCCCCCCACACTTTTGTGACGTAGGCGTGACGGTTCCCATAATTCATTGTGTCGGTCCCCACTTTCTGTGTCGGACCCCACTTTCGACCTAATTTCTCTGTGACGGACCCCACAACCAGCCTATTTTGTGTGGGTCCCCACACCTTCTTGGATTTATGACTTGCCGGTTACTTGTATCATTGTATTCATTGAATCTAATTGTCTCTGAGTCTTGTGTCACATAGGAATTCTTCCCAGTTGTTGCACTTAGAGTCAAAACTCGAATCTTCAACCTTAGTGACGAGTGTTTGTCAACGTTATGAGATATAATATCATTAAAGTTCACAAATTCTTCTCCACAGTTGTAGCATCGATAATCCATTTGAACCTCTGAAACCCAAGAAGATTTTCCTTTGTTTATAACCAATGTAAGATTATTAAAAAAAATTTGAATAGAAGCATTGGCCATTGTTGTAATACTTTGATACAGTCTGTTCAACTTGCAGCAATTTGGCACATTTTTAAAATAAAAGATCCACCTGTCGTATGTGAGATTCAGTTTTCCGAGCAAAATGCTGCCCAGGGACTTCTAGTGGTGACTGAAAAAAAAAGAGAGTACTTGCCTATGTCAAGTATGTGTCTTTATCCACGCTTGTTGTAAGAGGCAACTTTTCCCAGCTCCTTGTGTTCATGACTGCTTTTTCTTAAAATTAATTACTTTATGACAGTCAGAATACAATGGAACAAGGCTACATAAACCCTGACAGCCTACGACAACGGCCCGACTAAGGCTCAACACCGCGCCAATAAATTCAGCATTGGGCCAATGTTGGGCCATGATTGCTCCGTTTTCGTAGGCTATCAGGGTCAAAGATACATATTGGTAAACTAGTAAAATACATGTTCAGCATCATCAGCAATACCACAAAAGGATTAAAAAAATCCTATTAGCTGTATGTCAGCGGCACAATGCAACCAGAACCAGCGTTTATGTGGAGTGATCGGGTGCTGGTCACTACCGCGAGCGTCACTACCGCGAGTACCACTACCGCGTCTCACACTAAAGTTGTGTTTCCGTACCCGCGACAGCGTTTTTCCAGCGGCGCGACGAAAATCAAGCACATAGAAAATGACCAGGAGTGTTTCCACACGCGTGACGCGTTAGCGGCGCGACAAGCGGCAAGCGACGCGATTTTATTTTTGAAAGGGTCCTGGAGCGATTTTTTCGCGTTGTCGCGCGGCAACGCGGGAGTTTACAGATTTTACCGCATGTTTAAAACGCAAGTACGGAAACACGTCACGCGTTTGCGCGCGTTTTCTTTTGTCGCTGCCGCTGTCGCGGGTACGGAAACAGAACTTACCGCGAGTACGACACTACCGCGAGTACGACACTACCGCGAGTATAACACTACCGCGTGTCACACTACCGCGAGTATAACATTACCGCGTGTCATTTTATGACTTCCATGGCTGAAGGCAAAGGTTGAAATGTTTCCTTGAAATATAAAACAAAAAGGCCTGGTCTGTTCTCTGAACACTAATTCAATGTTTGTCATGCTAACCAAGAACTCAAAACGATCAGAACACACTATCAGAATACATATAGAATGGGTTGCTTCCAATCAAAGTTAGAACACAAACTCACAAGAAGTAAGTTTGCATGCGTTCTCTCTACGGTTATGGTACTCGCGGTTGTGGTACGCGCGGTAGTGTGACACGCGGCAGTGTTATACTCGCGGTAGTGTCGTACTCGCGGTAGTGTGACACGCGGTAGTGTTACACGCGGTAGTGTCGTACTCGCGGTAGTGTGACACGCAGTAGTGACGCTCGCGGTAGTGTCGCATAACCGGAGTGATCTGGAAAGGTGTCAATTTCTCTCTCTCTCTCTCTCTCTCTCTCTCTCTCTCTCTCTCTCTCTCTCCCTATCTCTCTCTGTCTCTCTGTCTCTCTGTCTCTCTGTCTGTCTCTCTCTCTCTCTCTCTCACACACACACACTCACACACACACACTCACACACACACACATTCACACACACACATACTGATGTCATCTGACTTACTTGGTATCACAAAAGGTGCTGCCTTGCCGGTTTTTGCTGAAAAATAACTCCGAGACAATTAGATTCAATGAATACAATGATACAAGTAACCGGCAAGTCATAAATCCAAGAAGGTGTGGGGACCGACACAAAATAGGCTGGTTGTGGGGTCCGTCACAGAGAAATTAGGTCGAAAGTGGGGTCCGACACAGAAAGTGGGGACCGACACAATGAATTATGGGAACCGTCACGCCTACGTCACAAAAGTGTGGGGGGACCGAACACAGCCAATTTCACTGACTACTTTTGTTGTTTTTATTATTACGGCTGTTTGGATGGCCCTACAATCTTGAAACTTGGGCTGTCTGCTACAGACATGTTGAACTTTTTGCTGGACCAACGACAGTTCCAAGCAGGCATTTTTTGGTAGGATATTTCTTGCCGATGCTACGAATTATGCAGTTTTGCAGTAAAGTGGAAGGCATTCTACCTAATAACGGCTAAAATATCAAAAACCTTCAATCCAACAGCACCTAGGCATGTAGTGTAAACACTCACAGATCTAACAAGACCATTCTCAGAGAGCAACATTGCGTAATACTACCATAAATGGATGTTTTGGTTGACAGTACCTCGATCTTGTCCGCGAATTTTGGCGTGTGGGAACCGAGTGGGAACCGAACACAAAGGGTCAGGGCACCGAACACAAAGCGTAGGGGAACCGTCACAGTGTCACCGGTGTGAGAGGGGGGCGAGAGAGGAGAGAGAGACAGATAGAGAGATCGAGAAAGAGAAAGAAATGAAGGGAGAAACAGACAGATGAACAGAGAGAAAGAGAGACAGAGACACGGAGAGAGAGAGAGAGAGAGAGAGAGAGAGAGAGAGAGAGAGAGAGAGAGCGCACGCGGGCTTTTTTCTCCTAAACATTCCCCTTTAATCAACCTTTATTGACTGACATGAAGACCACAACACTTTTCCACGGACTCGACAAGAAATCCAACTGTCAAATCTGACCACAAAAAAAAAAAAAAGGAAAGGCCCTGCGTTCTCCACGTGGGGTACGAAACTCAAACACACACACACAGATATCCTGAGGCCCAATGCATAGCGTCACCCCTAAAATGTACTCATGGACTGAGCTGTAAACGATTGGACTCGTCTACTTTGGTCAGTGCGGGTAGGGAGGGCTGTTCCAAGTACAAAGCGACTGTTCGCATGATCGCCCCTAATATGCATGCATGGACTCTGCCGTCAGCGAAGAGATGGGTCCATTTACTTGAAAGTGGGTAGAGAGGGTAGAATTGAGTTCGCTGCGAACAGTTCGCCGCGAACATAGCGTTTCCTACAACATGAAAACTTTTTGTCTCTTCGCGAACAGAACGTCCGCCCTATGCAACGCACCCCAGATTTCGTGGTTTATCTAACCCCTGAGCCATCGTGAACCCGTGTGATCCACTTTCCTATTTTTCACAATGTAGTCGTCAGTTTGTGATTTCAATGCGACTGGCTGTATCTGCAATAGCACGTTATTGTGTACCTATGATTCTAAAACGCAACAAACGGCTGCGGGTCACACGAACTTGTCGGCGGCAGCTGGCTTCAAAGAAAGCGAGCGCTATGCAAAATAATCGTCTGCTTTGAGACACGACCTTTCGTGACCCTGCTTCCGGGCTATCTTTTTTAAAACTTTCAAAACTTCGAATTGTACTGATCTTGTCTTGATGAAAAAAAGAATTCTTTTATGATTTAAGAATGCTTGTGTTACAAGCTGTCAATCTATTATTTAGATTTTAAAAGTTAGTTCTAGCGCCAAAACGAGGCGCCTGATTGTAGATCAAACGGTCCTCGAAAATAAATTCTTTGAAAATGTCTCACTCTCGACTGAAAGCAGCCTGGATGTTCACGTTCGGTGAGCGTTCAAATGGAAGGGTGTTTGTATTGTGTATAAAAGCCTGACAGTATCTGTGATGGTTTACGGGAGGCTTACTGTGTTTGTACTGTGTGTAAAAGCCTGACAGTATCTGCGATGGTTTACGGGAGGCTTACTGTGTTTGTACTGTGTGTAAAAGCCTGACAGTATCTGTGATGGTTTACGGGAGGCTTACTGTGTTTATACTGTGTGTAAAAGCCTGACAGTATCTGTGATGGTTTACGGGAGGCTTACTGTGTTTGTACTGTGTGTAAAAGCCTGACAGTATCTGTGATGGTTTACGGGAGGCTTACTGTGTTTGTACTGTGTGTAAAAGCCTGACAGTATCTGTGATGGTTTACGGGAGGCTTACTGTGTTTGTACTGTGTGTAAAAGCCTGACAGTATCTGTGATGGTTTACGGGAGGCTTACTGTGTTTGTACTGTGTGTAAAAGCCTGACAGTATCTGTGATGGTTTACGGGAGGCTTACTGTGCTTTAAAGTCTTGCATTCAGTGTCCTATTCTGCTTTGCTTTTCGTTTGTTCAGGTATATAGCTTTATTGGCTACAGAAAACTGTTGCGAACCAGGCTGAAGTATTTAACACATCACAAAAAGCATCGTATTGCTACGATAGGGGCGACCACCCCCAACCAGGCGCGTCCACAGGTGGCGGATAGTGGGGTGGCCTTCAGATATGGAGGTTAGCTGCGAGATAAGCCAGGCTTGCCAGGACGAATAAGCAGTCGCGGACCAAATGGCGGTGCTTCCAGCAGGATGGGGCAGGGTAACAGGTGGCACTGTTACTCCCAAGAAATACCCCAGGTGTCCAATTACGGGAGCATCATGCGATCAAGACCCGCATTATAAGCTCTAGCCCTGGGGAAGGTCACCTCAGATAAACAAACCAGCCAGCTATGGTCAAATAGCCGGGTAGACTGGACTCGACAGCCCTGTAAAGCCACCAGTCTATTGCATGGCGCATAACGGCAGCTTAACGCATCAACGCTCAAATGACAGACAACAATGGGGAAGAAAAAAAAGTATTGCTGCCTGTTACCATCGTAGTACCGTTATTGTGAGGTTTACCTGCCTTTGCTGTCACATTCACACGCATAAAATCATGGCACCATAGTATTGCCTTGCGTACGACATTGACCTTTAAGTTAAAGCTGGGGTCATCCATGAGAAGAACAGACAACATGGGCACGTAGATTCCCCCGTAGCCTTCTCCGGTGATGTACAGCTCGTTGTCTCGGTACTCGGGGAACTTGTTGAAGAAATCCGTCATTGCTGCATGGTTCTCTGCGGCCGTCTGTAAGTTGAAGAAATCACCGGAGATTATAGTGAGAGAAGACCGATGGAGACAACAACAGAGAGGGACTAGAAGCTAAGGTCAGACCTGGTTACTGTACGAAATTTGCGTACAATCTTACGAAATTAAAGACCGCTGTACGATTATACGCCAGACATTAAAATCATACGCAAAAAAAACAAAAAAACAAAAATTTTAAATTAAAAAAAAATAAAAAATAAAAAAATTATATATAAGTCTGAAGAGGACTGTGTGAGCCTAGAAAGCAATGTGTAAAGAGGACTGTATGAGACCAGAAAATACTGACCAGTGCAGTGACAGAAATGAAGGGCTGACTCAATACTGCTGACAGCAGCTGATGCAAATTTTCCTCAGAGGTCAAAAATAAAAATTATGTTTTTCTAACATTCGTTTTGTGTCACATTTTCAAATATCTAATAGTGTATGGGTTTTTTTTTCCAACAAAACTGTTTTAATTTACTTTCAGCACAAATTCTTTCTTACATGTATTTACAGTCTTTAAATAATGGGGTTTGAGGGGGGAATAAAGCACAGTGTGTACCGCGAGAATGAATTGTACACCTTAAAATTCTGATTGTACACATTTTTAGCCTCATTTGTACACCAGGAAATTTTAGTGGTAATCAGGTCTGTGCTTTGATGTGTTACTGTGAGTAAGTGATCAACGAAATGTCTTCGAAAACCATTTTAAACGAGAAATTCCTTCGAGGTAGGAAAAACACCCCCGTTGGTCAAAGGGAAATAACCATTCTCACTGCACCCATTCTCACTGCCACCAACTGAGAAGGTTATTTCCCTTTGACCATGAATATGTTTCTCTATAAGTCCTTGTAGAATCTTAATCCACCAATAACTTTCTAACCGTGTGTTTGACTGGTCCCAATTTTTGTAAGGACCGTCTCAGGAATGTATAGAACCTGTTCACCAAGTTTGGTGACGATCGGTCCGTTCATTCTTGAGATCTATATGCGAACACAAACACACAAACACACAAACACACAAACAAACAAACAAACACATCGACCGAAACCTATACACACCCCTATACCGGGGGTGTAATGAGAAGCTGAAAACTGCCAAACTGAGACGAGTTGCCCAGAGCGGTTCGCCACGGGTCGCTCGCAGTGCGAATGACAAAAAGCCGTTTCTTAGGGCAGTGCAGGAAAGCGCTCGCGAAGCACTCGGCGAGCGGCTTTGATATATGCTCGCCCACCGCCCGCCGCGTTATCCAAGATGGCGGCGGTGTTTACACTGCGATGCCGTGTAGCGTGTTGCGATCTTCTCGGCGTGGTTTTCGACGGGACCCGAGGGATCCACCGCTTTTCAAGGTTCAGGGACTACCCCAGCTTAATTTCCCATCATAACTACATTCTCTCTGACGATTTCACTGACCGAATCGTCTACTAGTTTAAGAAGTACAACTCTTTTTCATATCTCGCAGCAATCGTGCTTTCTTCGTCGCCATCGTGAAGCGATTTGCCTCGTTGTGAGCCAATCCAGAGCGACTTTTCTCTGAGCGGGCTATTGTGATTCTGAGCAACGCATGGCTGATGTCGACAGTGTAGATTACGTCAGTGTATACCTGTATATGACGCAACAGATGACATAGCTTTTATGTAAATGATGGCAAATCTAACCAATCTACTCTTTAAACTCGGCTACATGGATTTTGCGTGCTTCTTACAGACCTTATTCTTTACTAGATGATTCTGCTCAAAATAAATAAAAGGTAGCTGTGATGTGAGCCCATCCTTTTGACCAACCACAACTGTGTTCGTACCTCGTAACTAGGGGAAGCGGAACGTGTCCTGCATAAGTTAGGACCTATCCAGCCATCGTAACGGGTATATATGGAGCGAAACTGGTAATGTTTGTTAGCAATGTTTTTGCGCTGTGGTGACTACTTACCATGGCATCATTCGTGGTGTAATTTTGGTCTGAGGAATACGAGAAGCCCACTCCTGCCGGAGATTCGATGTACAACATATTGGCAACCTGGTAGACACACACAGACAAATACGCACATATGCAAGCACACACACACACACACACACACACACACACACACACACACACACACACACACACACACACACACACACACACACACACACACACACCAACTCTTTCAAATATAGACTACATATTAAAATTAGATCTTCAAATGATTCTGATATAAGGCCTCAAAAACGTTATCACAAACTGCATATCTGGAAGTAACAGAACATAGTAGAACAGTTTGAACCCCTCTCTCTCTCTCTCTCTCTCTCTCTCTCTCTCTCTCTCTCTCTCTCTCTCTCTCTCTCTCTCTCTCTCTCTCTTTCTCTCCCTCTTTCTCCCTCTTTCTCCCTCTTTCTCTCTCTTTCTCTCTCTCTCTCTCTCTCTCTCTCTCTCTCTCTCTCTCTCTCTCTCTCTCTCTCTCTCTCTCTCTCTCTCTCTCTCTCTCTCTCTCTCTCTCTCTCTCTTATTGTTTTTTGTGTTTCTGGAAGAAGGATTAAACACAAGAGTCAACACAATTCTGGATATAAGTGATTCATAAACCGGTTCACAATTAATGACTTACAAGGTTCCAAGAAAAAGGGTTTGGTTCCAGCGTTGCACCATCCCCCTTGACCTGTGGAGAACAAACAGAACAATGCACACACGATTTTATTTTTAACATACCTTTTCTTCAGTCTTCAAGAAAGACTCCACATTCAATCAATTCCCTGTCTTACAGAATTGGAGAGAAAACACACAGAAAGGTTAGTTATTGCAACGTTCAAGTTTTTATCAAAACAAGACAAAAGTGTTGTCAAAACTTAGACGTTCCAATCGCTTCCTCTTGTTTGATTCTGGCATTTGCCTTTGATTTTGGATTCTTGTCTTGGAGAGCTCTTATCTCTTTGCAGCATAATGGAAACACTGAAAAGTGCGTTTCCGTGTCTGTGCGCTTCTCTAGTGTGTAGTGAGTAAGAAAAGATTTTCTCTGCATTTTTGTTTTTAGCTGGTCAAGATACCAAGGATGTGCACATTTCGCAAATGTTATATGTTTGCGACAGGACAAGCCAAGTCTTACGACAAAGCACTTCGTCGGGATCGACCAGGCACCGTCGTACGATGTGACAATAGATCATTTATTTTGGTAAACAAACCTTTGACAGCCTGAGATGTGTTCTTGTTCGTCATTGCTCCACATCATAATATACCCTGAATAATTAAATAACAATTTAAAATAAAAGAGTACTCATTAGAAGGATCACGAAAAAATACAGCACAGCTTTGTTGAAAAGGATAGACAGAGAAACAGAAGAAAATCAACAAAAAGATAGACAAAAACCTAACGTTGTAAAGGGAAGAAAGAGCTTTTCGATCACTTGTACCCTGGGGCGGGGATGTAGCTCAGTTGGTAGCGCGCTGGATTTGTATCCAGTTGGCCGCTGTCAGCGTGAGTTCGTCCCCACGTTCGGCGAGAGACTTATTTCTAAGAGTCAACTTTGTGTGCAGACTCTCCTCGGTGTCCGAACACCCCCGTGTGTACTCGCAAGCACAAGACCAAGTGCGCACGAAAAAGATCCTGTAATCCATGTCAGAGTTCGGTGGGTTATAGAAACACGAAAATACCTAGCATGCTTCCTCCGAAAGCGGCGTATGGCTGCCTAAATGGCGGGGTAAAAACGGTCATACACGTAAAAGCCGTGGGAGTTTCAGCCCATGAACGAACAAACAAACAAACTTGTACCCTGAATGGTCCGTTTTCGGAGAGGAGACCGAAAAGAGAGGAACACCCGGGCCCCCCGTTCAGCCAAACAGCCACTGGGTGTGTCTGGGGACTGTAGCTCTTCTCCACAAACCTGTAACAGCATCAAGTTATCACTCAATCGATCTAAAAAAAAAATAAAAAAAATAAAAAAAATCCCTGCGCTTAGAACTGTACCCACGGAATACGCGCGATATAAGCCTCATATTGATTGATTGATAAATTTAGTATAATTACTTTCGCTTCCCGCCCTTCCATCCTTATTGACAACAGTGTTCTTCAGAGTGTACGACCTTGGAAATTCATCTCAACGTCTTGTGCGGTGCGGAGTTGTTGCTTGTCTTTACTTCTTAACCTTTTCTGTCTGGCCATTTTATTTGCTTACAATTAAAGTGGAGATACTCGCAATATCGTGAACAGCGTATGTTTCTCTCCAAATATATACAAAGGGAAATTAATTGCTTAACAGATGTAACTCAACCACTTCTACTTCTTTGGGTATGTGGAAGCACTTTTTGAATACAACAAATGTGGGCATCATACTACAAGTCCCACTCAAGTACCCTTCAAAAATAGTATTGTAGATACGAGATTTACCAACCAGTAGTGAAGTTTTTTGCTTCCAGTACTAGTTGCATTCAGGTAGCCGGAGTACTGTTTAAACGACGGTTCTTTTGAAAGACCCGGAAGCATGTGTATTTCGTCTTCAGAAGGAGCTGCCCTTAAGGTTACAGGAAGCAACAGCATCACAAGACAACCGAACGTTGGAGACTTTATCATTTTGTTGTTTTATTGTCTGTTTAGACCTGAAAGAAAGAACACACATGATTTCAGTTTCGAAGGAATCAGTCCAAGATGCGAATACTTACGTGAGTTAAAGCACACAATATATATTCCATGGTTGTAATCCACAGAAGGAAAACCAAAATCACTTTAATAGGAGACATTTTGTAAAACAAAGACAATCATGCGAGCAAAGCGTGCTGTGCACAGTATAAAACAATTGAAAAATCTAAAAGCTTACTTTGATTCACAATACACGTTTAATGCATATGTGTCTGGTTGGTTTTTATTTTATTTTTACCGTGCCGTGCCAAGATGAAATCCTTTTGCAAAATTGGTGAATAAATATCTTGTATCTTGTATCTTGTTAATTGTTTCAATCGCCTCAATTATTTCCTTGTGTGTGTACGTGTGTGTGTACGTGTGTGTGTGTGTGTGTGTGTGTGTGTGTGTGTGTGTGTGTGTGTTTATTGTACTAAGGCCACAGACCTATATATACAAACCAAGGGGAATGGGGGAATAACAACAAGTCGCGTAAGGCGAAAATACAACATTTAGTCAAGTAGCTGTCGAACTCACAGAATGAAACTAAACGCAATGCAACGCAGCAAGACCGTATACTCGTAACATCGTCAGTCCACCGCTCACGGCAAAGGCAGTGAAATATACAAGAAGAGCGGGGTTGTAGTTGCGCTGAGAACGATAGCACGCTTTTCTGTACCTCTCTTCGTTTTAACTTTCTGAGCGTGTTTTTAATCCAAACATATCATATCTATATGTTTTTGGAATCAGGAACCGACAAGAAATAAGATGAAAGTGTTTTTAAATTGATTTCGATAAATTAATTTTGATAATAATTTTTATATATTTAATTTTCAGAGCTTGTTTTTAATCCAAATATAACATATTTATATGTTTTTTTAATCAGAAAATGATGGAGAATAAGATGAACGTAAATTTGGATCGTTTTATAAAAGAAATATTTTTTTTACAATTTTCAGATTTTTAATGACCAAAGTCATTAATTAAATTTTAAGCCACCACGCTGAAATGCAATACCGAAGTCTGGGCTTTGTCAAACATTACTTGACCAAAATTTCAACCAATTTGGTTGAAAAATGAGGGCGTGACAGTGCCGCCTCAACTTTTACGAAAAGCCGGATATGACGTCATCAAAGACATTTATCAAAAAAATGAAAAAAATGTCTGAGGATATCATACCCAGGAACTTTCATGTCAAATTTCATAAAGATCGGTCCAGTAGTTTGGTCTGAATCGCTCTACACGCACGCACACACACACACACACACACACACAAACACACACACACACACACACACACACACATACACCACGACCCTCGTCTCGATTCCCCCTCTATGTAAAAACATTTAGTCAAAACTTGACTAAATGTAAAAACAGGAACATCACAAAAACACAACAACGACGACAACAACCATAAAATAAATACGTGAAAAACATTACTGCTACTTGAACTCCGAAGCATGAAACATCAACGTATTCATTCATTCAGAGAGAGAGAGAGAGATTCAGATTCAGATTCAAAACTTTAATACAAAGGGATAAAGGTTTTAGGCAATGCCTAATCTTCCAACCTGTCCCTTTTAGACATAAAAGAGAGAAAGAGAAAGAGAGAGAGAGAGAGAGGGGGAGAGAGAGAGAGAGAGAGAGTTAGAGAGCGATACAGAGAGAGAGAGAGACAGAGAGAGAGAGAGAGACAAAGGGATAGAGAGTTAGAGAGAGACAGAGACAGAGAAAGAGAGAGAAATGGAGAGAGAGAGTTACAGAGAGACAAAGACAGAGAAAGAGAGAGAAATGGAGAGAGAGAGAGAGAGAGAGAGAGAGAGAAAAGAGAGAGAGAGATGTAAACCAAGATATTGGCAGTATACACCTCACCTGTGTAAGCTTTCGTGCAGGTATATTGCCGTCTTCCTATTGATGCGTCCGTCCAAGTTCGAAGTATTGGACAACCTTAGCTGATTTCTTCACTTGTACGTCACTTTTATCCTCAAAAAAGAGACAATGTGGACCACGGCCTAAATGTGCATCTTATCTCATTTAATGTTCACGCCCTGGATCGTGGAACACCTAGTTGTGTCCACCGCAGGCGCTACACACGATTATGTCCCCCGCAAGATCAACCATATGGTGTCTCCTAATTAATACCTTAAAATAGTAGATAACCAGACTTTCTTGTATTGAAGTTTATATCATACTGACCAGTACTTATTTTTGCATTGGATCAGCCAGTTCTCTTACCATTTATACTCTCGTGTACTACATAAGAGAAGAAATTTCACCAAGACAGGTCAGAAATACTGTCCCTCGCGTTAAAAATGATACAATAACACAAAGCACGGTCAACAGAAGGGCTTAAATCTTCTTGCTTGTCAAAGTCTAACTATTTGTGGATAGTGCTCTCCATTTTTAAGTTTCAGCTTAGATTAGTTTAGACTCACGATGGGTACAAAGATCAACAGTGAAATTTGACGGGGTAAGATCCCCCGCAGCTTGGTCGATTTGCCTACTACACCCCACCGCAACACTAGGGTAAGATCCCCCGCCGTTATGTTTATCCGAAAAAAATCTCATACAGCTATGGTTTTCGTCTAAATCCACTAATTATGGATGTGATTGACATCTGATATCTTCAGATGCACTCCAACATTTGGTACGAGCAATAAGACACCGATCAACCATTGTTTTAGTGTACGTGTGTGTGTGTGTGTGTGTGTGTGTGTGTGTGTGTGTGTGTGTGTGTTGTGTATGTGTGTGTGGTTTTACCGACAAATGGGGACGATTGTCACTGGACAGCAGTTAAATGGAGACGCTACTGTTAAATGGGGACGTCCCCATTTAACGGTCCGTGCGACCCCATTTGACTGGATTTGAGCAGATTGAGCGACCCAATTTGACTGCTGCCTGGCATCCCTGTGGACAAACGGACTTGATTTTCACACAGATTTTTGCTCTGCAGTTTGTGGTCTGTTCTGAACTATGTGTGGTTTTTATCATGTTACTTCAAATGACTTTACAGTAACTTTTTTCAACAGAATTAAGTATCTAGTGCTAAGTATGACCCGCGTAGGTGACTTCTTGTTACTAATTGTTTTTATAAATGTGATAATGCTACCAAGATAGTGGAGAAGCTTGATATTTCTTGTCTATCTCTCTCGGACACACTAACACACACGTACAAAGTCTTGCAAGACTCAAACATCCTTCTACACGCTTCCTTTTCTTTTCATATTCTGCTGCTTTACCGCAATGTTTGGCGATGCTTTTCTCAACACGTCTGGTCTGTGAAAACGCGCGCAGAACACATTGATGGAAACTCACACTGGTTGGAATACCAAACGATCACGGATGACGAAAGCTGAACTGAACATATTCAAGCTGGCGAGTTGAAGAATGGAACATTTCGCGTACCAATTCAGTCTCGCCGTCATAAGAAAATCTGTCTGCTACAAAAGAGTGCGTTGAAAAATGGACTGCAAAACATATACACAAACATCATGTCAAAATGCAGTTTCATCAGTAAGTATTCAATTTCAAGGCACATTTATTTATTTTGCCAGTGATTCATTTTAATCAAAGTAATCTGTCTGCTTCCCAACCGCCTCAACCGAAAAGCCAAGATCTATTTTTGCTCAACGTTACCAGGAAAATACCTCCCAGATTGATGCCAAACGTAACAGAATTCTATTTATGAGGGATTTGTCGTAATGTTCTTCGTCAGGTCACGCCTATCTCGAAAACTAAACGTCGCACAGAACCAGCGCCCTTCCATTAGTACGTGTTGCAAGATAGTGTCTTTTTACGTTACGTCAGGTTCACATATACTTTCACAAGATAAGAACCTCAGCGAATCAGACTGAAACTTTTGCGCGACACATACTCGTTTTGTCACTGAAGAGAGCGAACTTGGCATTGGTGATCATCTTGAACTCAGGTCAAAATGAGTTCGGCTCATTCTCTCCCTGACCGTACGCTACAGTCCTACGCGAATCTATCAAAACAAAAATACAGTGTTATCTCCCATATGGTTTTCGCGAGCACTGATCTAAATTTGATATCAGTGTTCGCGAGACGAAAATGATTGCAGATTGGCCGACTTCGACAGTGATCTCCGTTCTGTTCTTCACAGTTATGATAAAGACATCGTTCTAAGGTCAAAACAAGTCGAAATTTTGGGACTGCTGCTGGAAGGAGACCGTAATATATGGTTTCATCACTCTCAACTGTATATAGACGTAACATTGAGAGAAACAAAACAGCACACACACATTCCGAACCTCAAAAATAATGTACCAAAAAATTTGACAATGTTCTGTTGTAACTCGATAACAGTGTTCTAGATGATCGAACGTGTAGCAAAGACCTGTACGCGTACGTGTAGATATTGCGTCACCCGTGACACACTTTTTTCCTCCAATGTTCCAAATCATACGTTGTTTTGCTCACACCAAGACTGCAGATCTTGGCAAATGCGTGACGTAAAAACTAGATTTTGATGACGTTACCCGTACACGTTTCCGTACACGTGCTGAAAAGTTCCACGTCTAGATCTCGGTCTATAGTTTGGTGCGGCACTTACGGGTGGGGGGGCCCAGGCTTGCCAATGTGAGTTAAAAATAGAACATTGTGTAATCTCTTTATATTTCAGGGGGGGAGGGGGGGTGCACTTGTATAAGTATATATAAAAAAAAATCGTGCGTGGTCAAGACTGTTACTTGGGAATTTGGTAATACGATTCCGTGGCAGTTTGTAAACTCAGATGGATGGCACCTTCGGATAAAACACTTTTCCGGGGGAGCATTTCCCTGACTCTCTTAGCAGTCTCGGTTGCATTTTGCGCCCTGGATTTACACTTTTAAAATCTAAATGCTACATCAAAGCATGAGTAATAAGGTACTAAGGTAGAGTGCACAACTGCATATCATGTGAAATATTCTTTTTACACACAAACCAACCAGTACACCCCTCCGCCCTTCCTCACTTGTAATTTACCACCATTATCACCGTTACCTGTTTCATCTTCTCGACTATTCAGCATAAGTCGATCATAACCCGGATGTGTCAGTTTGGGCAGGACTCGAAAGCAGTATCATGTCGCTGGGTGTGCCACTCAATGATTGTATCCATTGCTTTCAGGGTGCAATGTGAATAAGAACTTGTTGATATAGCTCTGTTAAAGCTCTGTTTGCGTTGTGATCATGTTTCAATGCGTGTTTGAGCTCATTTGGGTTTAACTGAGAGCATGTGTGTCTCACACCTTGAGGAGATATTGCCGTTAATACCTGTTGACTTGTTAGATTAGCCAATCCCACATTAAACACAAATTTGTTGCGAGGCTCCGATCCCGTGACATTACATTCATGTCTAACAAGTCCGAAGGAACAGATTTGGTATTTGATATAGCCACAAGTGTATTTGTTTGTTAGTTTGCTTAATGCCCAACCGTGACCACGATCGAAGGGCCATATCAGGGCGGTCACAAGTGTATGATCTTACACATTCCTAATATCCTGCATTGTCTCTGTCGACGCCCATTTGTAACCTCTTGCCTCCCTTTTCGTTTTAAAGTGCATGCTCTGAATTACATCAAGGAATCAGCAGGAAAAGCAACAATGCACAAAATCACCAAACAGGAATCACTACATAGAATTCTTCAAAAATACCCCAACAGGAATCTCTACATCAGAATCTTCAAAACTTCCCTAACAGGAATCCCTATAATTATAGGAATTATCAAAAACAAATCCCTACTAAGGGATGTACGAAAATCCCCAATATAAATTCCTACTTAAGGATGTACAAAAATTCTCCAACAGGAATTCCTGCATGGGAATCAACGAAAATCCCACAACAGAAATCCCTACTTAGGGATGTACGAAAATCTTCCAATTTAAATCCCTACTTAGGGATGTAAAAATTGTCTCCAACATGCAGGATTTCCTAAATAGGAATCTATGAACATCCCCCAACAGAAATCCGTACTTAGGGATGTACGAAAATCCCCAATCATGAATCCCCACTTAGGAATCTAAAATTACAAACACATCACCATTAATCCTTCAAAATAACTTCTCAGGCACAACATCATTTACTTCCTAAATATTGCAACCAATACACATCGAGTTCTCCTGCTTCGGAATATCTATAATAAATAATGTGATCTGCTATAACATACCTTCACAGGGCAATTCTTTTGCGATTATATCAACTCTGCTTCCGCGTGCGTGTGTAGCTCCTGCGGTGGACACAACTAGGTGTTCCACGATCCCCGGCGTGATTGTTAGTAAAGAAAAGAATGATACTCGTCTCAAGTGGATGCAGGCTTGTTAAAATCTCTTTGCTGATAGGAAATCGTACCAAGGTTGTATTGGGCGTTTTGTAATGTGCTGCACAAGATAAGGTCTCGTTGTTTTTATATTTAGTCAAGTTTTGACTAAATATTTTAACATCGAGGGGGAATCGAAACGAGGGTCGTGGTGTATGTGCGTGCGTGTGTGTGTGTGTGTGTGTGTGTGTGTGTGTGTGTGTGTGTGTGTGTGTGTGTGTGCGTGTGTGTGGAGAGCGATTCAGACCAAACTACTGGACTGATCTTTATGAAATTTGACATGAGAGTTCCTGGAAATAATATCCCCGGAAGTTTTTATCTGTTTTTCGATAAATACTTTTGATGACGTCATATCCGGCTTTTTGTAAAAGTTGAGGCGGCACTGTCACACCCTCATTTTTCAATCGAATTGATTGACATTTTTGTAAAGCAATCTTCGACAAAGCCCGGACTTCGGTATTGCATTTCAGCTTGGTGGCTTAAAAATTAATTCATGACTTTGGTCATTAAAAATCTGAAAATTGTAATTTGAAAACTTTCCAAAATGGCGCCTTAAATATACTATCTTTAAGCCTCGCTTTTGACATATACCCCGTTCTTTCTGTGTGTGTGTGTGTGTGTGTGTGTGTGTGTGTGTGTGTGTGTGTGTGTGTGTGTGTGTGTGTGTGTGTTTGTGTGTGTGTGTGAGTGTGTGTGTGTGTTGTATTGAGTGCGAACGTGATTGCAGGCATGTGGCGCGGGTGTGTGTGCGAGTCGACTTTTCTTTTTCTTTGTATTATATTGACATACATGTACATTTCAATGTTCTATTATGCATTATGTATTCGTATGGGTAATGTTGTAATTAGTAATACTGTATGATTGCGATTGACAATTGTCCTTTTATTGTCTTTATTTTTATGTCTTAGTTTAGCAGGGACAGATTGTAAGTAAGACTAGGCGTGAGCCTAAAATCTCCATCCTTGAGTAATAACACACACAAACACACACGCACATGCGGATGTATGCACGCACACATACAAAAGCATGCACGCACGAACACGCACATACACACACACAAACGCACAAACGCACACACACACACACACACACACACACACACACACACACACACACACACATGTGACACGCACACGCCACCACAACCGCTTTCACCACCAACACCAAATCAACAACAAGAAAATCTCAGTTGCGAATAGTCAACGACGGCCGTATATTCTTTTGTTAAAGTAGTTGCACAAAATTGCTAGTTTCTTCAAACGGTAGTGTCTGTAATAAAATTAATTCACTTCGAATTTATGGTTGATCGTTTTTCCCCTTTTTCAGCTCTGATTTGATTAAGAGCAAAATGAATACAGTTTGTCAAGAAATTATTGAGAATTTTGCCTCTGATTTCAAACAAGTGGTATATGTTAAAAATAACATATACAAGTCACGGCATAGTATATATGAATGTAAAGCATATTTGTTGCTCTGTCTGAAAAATATGTTAGATTTGTAAATAATCTAGTCGAACCAGACGACAGTTATTGCCCTTTTTTGAAAAAAAGAGGTTTTTTTTAAACAAACTTGTGTTTTTTGACAACTTCAAATCGAGCAATTTTAAAATAAAAGGTTGCTATTACAGTCTATGGAATTCTTCTCCGTAGAGAAGCATACCATTTGAGCCAATTATGTGAAAACACGCGCGGATAATCCAATACAAGAGTTTGATGTGACCTAGATTTTGACAAAAAAATGACCTCGGGTGACTACACTCAGCGTTGCGCTCTGACAAAAGCAGGACATTCAGTCGATTGCCAGTGGATTGAGTATGTTAAGCAAGTGTAGCCGTATGTACGATACTAATCTCAACTGAAATAAAAAGGTCAAAGCGGACGAAAATTCTACTATTTCGTCACATTTACTGAAAGCGATTACATACAGAATGCCTTTTTGCTCGTCAGCTGTACTCGTCAGAAGCAGTAATTGTGCAATGATATGGTGTTAAAAAAAAGTTCACGGTGGTTTTTCCGTTATGCTGTCAGCATTACCACCAACTATACTGCCGAGCGTGTCAGTCCATATTTAAGGCCAAATTCAAAATATCGTCCTCCAGCAGGGGTGCCACCAGTAAGAAGCAAATTACATGAGCATCCCTGGCAAAGTGTAAACATAAAATGTTATTTTTAAGTCCTAATTCAGTGGCCTTTCTCATAGTATAAATTGTGTATGAAACTAACCCAGATTCGCTGTAGCGCAATATGCCAAAATAGATCATAACACTAAAATGTCAGCACATTTCTCGAGAAAAGCCCAGTTAAAAAAAAGTTTAAATGTAACTGCATGAACAAAATTACGTTCTTTGCAATTGTTGGTTTCTATTCAACCACTGGAACCAAAAAAGCTTAATTATCAACGAAAAATGTTACGCGAAGCTGTCTTTACCTCACTAAATGTGACACTAAAATTCGGACACATTTTTGGAGCCCCGATGTCTCATGCAGTCATTGTCAAGCTGAGAATAGGGAAGAAGAGATACAGTTATATTATGTGATTATGTAAATAAAGAAAACAGCGTTCTTTCATTTCATACCAAAAACATCTCTGTGCTGTTAATTTTACAGCTTCTACAAGTGAAATACTAATTCTCAATAATTTGTTGACAACCTGTATATATTATTCCTATGTTCCTAAACCCACCAAGCCGTTGCCAATACCGAGATCGACAACTTATACACTCCGTCGCTGTGCCAGAAATGCTGTGAGGGTACTTTACCACAGCGATTCAAGATCCCGAAATTACGTCTTTTGTACGCAGGTGATATTCTCTAGTCAAACTCCTAACACTACGTACGCTACCCCGCCCAGGCCTCTCGTCCCACCCCCGCCCGGGCCTTTCTCCCCCCTCTCAATCTCCGAATTTCTATTTTAATGTAATCTGACTTCGAAAACTTGATGCTGCTTCAATTTCTATTTCTTCTAACGAGAGGTTTGTTTGTTTGTTTGTTTGTTTGTTTGTTTGTTTGTTTGCTTAACGCCCAGCCGACCACGAAGGGCCATATCAGGGCGGTGCTGCTTTTATATAACGTGCGCCACACACAAGACAGAAGTCGCAGCACAGGCTTCATGTCTCACCCAGTCACATTATTCTGGCACTAACCCCATAATGCCAGACGCCAGGCGGAGCAGCCACTAGATTGCCAATTTTAAAGTCTTAGGTATGACCCGGCCGGGGTTCGAACCCACGACCTCCCGATCACGGGGCGGACGCCTTACCACTAGGCCACCGCGTTGTGGTACTAAAGGGAGGCAGTAACCGTCGGAGGTACAAAAGTTCTGTAGGGCACAAGGGGAAGATTAGTGGATGAACCATGTTGTAGGTCGGTAGAGGTAAAGGCCAGGGGGTTACTCCATTTAAATTATCACTTTTGCCTTAGCTATGTCCATTTGTGTTCTTTCTTGTTTAATCTTTATTTCGTTTAATTTGATTTTATTCTGTTCTATCCCACCTTGGACAGTTTTTTTTTCAATTCTAGCTTAAACACAGCAAATGCTATAACATTGTATTTTCTAAGCTATCTTGAATAAAATGTGCCTTGCATGGCATGTTCGCCTAGCGTAACGACATCAGAAAGGGGTGTTCTTCACCAGATTGGTGATGACGTGCAAGGCTGGGCGCGGTCGGTCCGTTGGTACCATGTGACCTGATCCCTGAAAGCAGAATACAGTGTACAAGACATTTTTTGAGTAGCAAACAAATCCGTGCAAAATTTATCTGAGAAATTGTTCAGGAGACTCGCTCAGAAGACACAAGCAAGGTAATTGCGTCTTCTGAGCGAGTTTCTTGGACAATTTATCAGATAAGTTTATTATTTGTATCATAAGTGTTTGTCTGTCTGTCCACTTAAAAGACCGCTGAGTCGCAGTACAGTTTGTTTGTTTGTTCGTTCATGGGCTGAAACTCCCACGGCTTTTACGTGTATGACCGTTTTTACCCCGCCATTTAGGCAGCCATACGCCGCTTTCGGAGGAAGCATGCTGGGTATTTTCGTGTTTCTATAACCCACCGAACTCTGACATGGATTACAGGATCTTTTTCGTGCGCACTTGGTCTTGTGCTTGCGTGTACACACGGGGGTGTTCGGACACCAAGGAGAGTCTGCACACAAAGTTGACTCTGAGAAATAAATCTCTCGCCGAACGTGGGGACGAACTCACGCTGACAGCGGCCAACTGGATACAAATCCAGCGCGCTACCGACTGAGCTACATCCTCGCCCCGTACAGTGAATGTGACGTGTTGTTTTGTCATAAATCAAAAGTTTCAATTACATACCATTCTTGTTTTTATGTGTTTCTTTATGCCATTCTAAGTACGGGAAGTAAAAAAAGCAGATAAGACTTACAAAACATAGGTTACAAAACACTACATGCTTATGCATTTCCCAGGAAAGAAAACGAAGGTAAGGTCTAACATCTTACCCTGACAGTGAGGTAGGTCAAAATGTCGAAAGTCTTGACGAAACCTGCCACCTGTTTCAGTCCTTTCTCATCCCTGTAGTGCCACATCCTGCGTTCCTCCGTCACCTGGAAAAACAGTTGGTTGAATAAGCAAAGTAACTATGCTGATTAATTAAATGAATTTTAATCGGGGAGCGGTTTCCTTTTGTTCTGGACCCGAAAAGCAACAGCTAACTAACTAACTTCCTTTTGTTCATGCACTCTCCTGTGTCAGAAGTCCTGACTTCCGTTCGTCGTAATATTTTTTTTTCAGTCTTGGTGGGTACGCATACGTCGAAGCAGACACAAAATCAAACCTGTACTCTAGTTACATAAGCACTTTTCATTCTACTAGCAGTCAGGGCCCGGCTTCGCCCGGGTGTTGGCATCGCCCGAATGCATTTGTAAGAGAGTAGATATTGTTGTTGATTGCTAAGTCTGTTATCACCACCAACATCATTTTATTGTTAAAGAAATAACTTTCACTTGAGCAGTCAGGACCCGGCTTCGCCCGGTGTTTCTGATTTCCCAATCAGACATGCCTGCATAATCAGAGTTACCTCCCTTCAAGGTATAACCAAGTAAGAGTTACCTCCTTCGCTTCTACAACTTCGCTTCGGAACTGTCCGGTCTTTTTATTTTTTTCTTACTTTCTCCCCGTCATAGGAGCAATAGAGAGTCTCCAATATCACTGGCATTATGTTATTGCTACATGTGAACACTAGGCACTGAACTGGTCTTGCAACCGCAACACGGTGGCCTAGTGGTAAGGCGTCCGCCCAGTGAGCGGGAGGTCGTGGGTTCGAACTCCGGCCGGGTCATACCTAAGACTTTAAAATTGGCAATCTAGTGGCTGCTCCGCCTGGCGTCTGGCATTATGGGGTTAGTGCTAGGACTGGTTGGTCCGGTGTCAGAATAATGTGACTGGGTGAGACATGAAGCCTGTGCTGCGACTTCTGTCTTGTGTGTGGCGCACGTTAAATGTCAAAGCAGCACCGTCCTGATATATCACCCTTCGTGGTGGACTGGGCTTTAAGCAAACAAACAAACAAACTGGTCTTGCACTATATAGGCTGTTCTTGAAGGGGAGATTCATAATCTGAGGAAGGAAACAATGAATCAAGAAACTAAAACCCAGGTGCACATCTGCGGCTCCTAGGGAGTAAGCATGCACTAACTTTATCTTGTTCCTGCCTCTATCCATCTCTGAGGTATGGCGACCACAGGCAGACACAGACACACACTTACATCCAGTCAGGCCCGGCTTCGCCCGGGTGTTTCTGATCTCCCCTCTCCCTCAGAAACCTCTAGAATCTTATTCTAATGAGAACAAGAATAGATGAAAGTGTGAGCTCATACATTTGGATTAAAAGGCTGGGAGACTGTGTGAAAGCATTACCATCATCACATTCTTTTTGCTGAAAAATAACTTTGACTTGAGTTATCTCCCTTCCTTAGGAAAATTCGAAATACTTGAGTAGCAGGTCTAACATCGACTCTATATATTCTGTAAAGACTGATCAGGCGTGCCTGCATGAGAAGAGATACCTCCCTTCAATGTATAACAAAGTAAGAGTTACCTCCCTTTGCTTCTAGAAA
>NC_090252.1:23060650-23088150 GCF_037325665.1 Littorina saxatilis | reverse complement strand
GGTGGACATTGTTTTTGTATCTATGCCTATACATTTTTTTTTTTGCCAGGAAAGACCCTTTTGTCAATAGTGGGATCTTTAACGTGCACACCCCAATGTAGTGTACACGAAGGGACCTCGGTTTTTCGTCTCATCCGAAAGACTATATGTGACCCTCCTCCACCACGGAATGAGTCGTATATGTCACCTTTGCATGATTTTCATATTTTTACATTTTCCTAAAGAGGTTTTTTTATGCTCTATCCGTTGGTGAAAACCGTTTTAGAAAAGAGCGAAAACTGTTTGAGTTATAAGCCTGTGACTAAAGTGACCCTCACACTGTTGTTACCAGACACTCCCCGGACTTAGCGCAGAACCGCGCGAGGTGACATGCGACTCATTTCGTGGTGGAGGGTCACATAATTATTTCACCTTTTCATTGCGAACACCTGTCTATACCACCAACTTTCGTCAGTCCCTTGGATGGCCGTTACAGACAGGTTTGACTGTATTACCGTTTCAGTTAACAAACTTTAATAATCGAAAAGGCTCGGACAGAAAAGGTAGAACAAAAGGAGAAATGTACACATTGAGAATTAAGGAAATGAACTTCTTTTTTTTTTTTAAACGTGTAAGGCCAAATAAAAATATATGTTGGTTTAGGGTAACCCGACCGACTCTATTATTTTTTTCCCGCCGACCCTATAACTTTTTTTTTCATTTCTCAAAAGAATCTCAACTTTTGACACATTTTGCGAACCATACCGGGACTAAGGGAAGTAACCTCCTTTAAAATCGACTAAATTTTAATGTTAAATATAAAAAATAAAAATAAAAAGCCGACCTACCGACCCTATCTTTTTTGGTAACGTTACCCTAAACCAACATACATTTTTGTTTGGCCTAATCGTTTGTGTCAAACTTACCAGGTCATCATCAGTGACGTAGTTTTTGTCAGAAGCATAGGAGAAGCCAACGCCTGCAGGAGACTCGATGTACAGCACATTGGCAACCTTTTCCACACACAAACATAACATTATATGAATGCACACGTACGCACACATGCACGCACTCACACACACACATACACACACACACACACACACACACACACACACACACACACACACACACACACACACACACACACACACACACACACACACACGTTTCAGAATGGAATATGCCTTCAAATCAAAAACGTAACTGCTTCGGAAACTCCAGAAAGATAGCAAGCCAACAAGCAAATAGATACAAACAAATATTAAACACAGAACTACGTGTGAATTCCAAAGAACAGTAACTTATATATTTCATATTAATGCAACTTTCACTACTCAGTTTTTATCAAATTTATAAAGTAGTTACTATGGTAATAAGTTCAGGCATCTAGCACCCAGGGTAGACAAAATGATGGGGGAGGGTGTTTGGGAGAAGGGACTTCGTTCTTAAAGGCATACTAACGCACTCCCGTGTTTACAAAGTGTAGTTTGCCCACAATCGATGTCAAACGCACCATAAGACCATATAATGACGATACGTCACCATGCGCGGACCATAATACATGCATTACAGCTTGTTCTAGCCTCTGAAAAAGTGAGGATGTCAACAAAGCCGCGGTGTTCTCTCCCTTGCATCAACGTTACATGTGTTGCCAAATCTATAAATAGGACGATCCAGATCAAAATGAAAATTCAAATATCTCAACATTTAAGGGGTCCTAGACCACAATATTTTGCAGGGAACTTAATTTAGTCTGTCTCCAGCTGTTGGTAAAGCAATTAGCGTGTATAGTCATCGAGTACATATGGCTTTAAGAAAGCGTCTATAAAAAAAAGGGGGGGGGGGAGAATACAGGTATTTTAGGGGTAGCTCAGTTGGTAGAGCACTGGACTTGTGATCGGAAGGTCGCAGGTTCGAATTCGGGCCGGGACGGACACGGATCAACTTTATGTGCAGACCCAGAGACGGAAGCCATGTCCCACCCCCGTGTCACCACAATGGCACGTAAAAGACCTCGGTCATTCTGCCATAAGTGCAGATGGCTGATACCACCTAAACACGCATACACTTGTGTATCTCATCAAAAGCCGTGAGGGCGTAACATTATCGAATTATCATATAAGCCATATCAAATTTAGCCTATAGGACAGTAAGCATTCTCTCTTTTTTTTTTTTTTTTTTTTTTTTTTACAGGTATTGCACACATGAACTTACATTGTTCCAGGAAAACGGATTGGTTTCTAGAGTCACTCCGTCTTCTCGAACCTATACAAGCGATAGAAAAATAACAGATTAGCCAACACTTCTAAAACAAGAAAGAAGAAAAGAAAGAAAGATTAAATGAATAAACGGAAGGAAGAAAGAAAGAAAGCGAGAAAGAAAAAAAGAAACAAAGAAACAAACAAAAGGAGAGAACACAAGAAAAAAGGACGGTAGAAAGAAAAAAAGAAACAAACAAAGAACAGAACATGCACAATATCTATCATGCAGCTACATCTGCAATCAACCGCTTTTGTATGCTTACTCCATTGCCTTCGGGGGAGAAAAAAACCCATTGATTTAATTTCATTTAGTGTAAGTTCTTTAGCAATAAGATCACAAGTTGTGCAAGGTTTTGACTTTATTCACCCTGAATGGTCCATTTTCGCCAAGAAGACCGAACAGAGAGGAACATCCGGGACCCCCGTTCAGCCATACTGCCACAGGGTCCTTCTTGGGGTTGTTGACCGACTCTACAAACCTGAAATATCCGCAGCAAATTTCTGCCATCTTATAATAATTAATGTTGATCAATCATCGATTAACTGTTTATCCTACATACGCGAGAGAGACACTCGTGAGATAATAATCGTTCAAATCACACCTGGGTATATCATGTAAATGAGATCATGTCAAGCAAGTCTGGCAGGGACCTGTTTTTCCACTGCTTATGATGCCAAGGTCACCGAGACAAAGGTCATTATAGAAAACAAAAATTGCGCTCGCTAATTACCCTCGATGAATGTTTAGAACGAACACATCACGCCACACTTTCAGGGTGACGTTTCTTTGCTTTGACGTAATAGATTGCACGAGGCTTTAGAACAGATCGAGGTTCCAAAACAAGCGTCTTCAATTTAGCTGCCTCGACTGCAGGACATTTTCAGTAAAATACACGCAAGTACAGTATGTAGGATAAACAGAATATTACATGGCTTGCTGTGTCGTACCAGATTTACACTCGTTGCTTTTTCAAATAGTGAACAGCTCGCATTCGCTCGCAGTTCAATATTTGAAAAAAAAACTCGTGTAAATCTGGTACGACACAGCAAGCCATGTAGTATTCTCTATGTATGACTATGTACGTGAAAGTTCCTGGGTATAATATCCCCACACGGGTTAGCCGAGACTATCTGAATGTATTCTCGGCAATGATTGGTTTGTGGTGTTGATCTTCACCAAATGTTTTTGTACCGCTTCACGCGACTTTTTCTGCTTTGTTTTAGTAAAGACCACAGACGCCAAAACTTCAACCTATTGCTCTTTAAAAATACAGTGGAACCCTCCTTTTAAGACCCCCCCCCCCCCCCCAATTTAAGACTCCCTCCTTTTTAAGACCTTGTTTCTCAGACTTTCGGTTCGTTACCTCTGTAAAATTACCCCCTTTTTAAGACTCCCTCCTTTTTAAGACCTTGTTTCTCAGACTTTCGGTTCGTTACCTCTGTAAAAATTACCCCCATTTTAAGACTCCCTCCTTTTTAAGACCTTGTTTCTCAGACTTTCGGTTCGTTACCTCTGTAAAAATTACCCCCATTTTAAGACTCCCTCCTTTTTAAGACTCGATTTTCTCAGAGTTTCGGAGGTCTTAAAAGGGGGGTTCCACTGTAAAAGGTCCTTACTCACAAGAGGCAAAATATTGACGGCTGATGACTGAGCTTTGGCTGTTGCTTTTACGAACAAAACAAGGAGAGGACAAAATAATTAGATGACAGATTATTTTTCATCTCTTTTTATATTGGTCGCATATGTATTTTCTAGAACCGCTCACATGTCATGAAATCGTCTGCTTTTTGTTGCAGCCTATTTTCGCATATTTATTTAACAGTTATCCAGAACTCACCAGTAATCAAGTCGTCTGCTTTTAGTTGCAGCCTATTTTCGCATATTTATTTAACAGTTTTCCAGAACTCACCAGTAGTGAAGTCGTCTGCTTTTGGTTGCAGCCAGGTAGCCAGAGTACTGTCTAAAAGACGGTTTCTGTGGCAGACCCGGCAGCATCCGTACTTCGTCTTCGTAGGGAGCTGCTATTAAAGCGGACGGCAGCAAAAACGCTACGAAAACCTCGAGCAACAAAAACTTCAGCATTGTGGTTGTTTTGTACCCTGATCTGAAAGAAAGACGAATCAAGGCGTGTACGTGTAATAACCTGAGCGTGCCTGTGTTCTTGTTCGTACTTCAGATCACGACATAACTATATCTGACCACTTGCGTAAATAATCCTGGACAGTATTGGCGTTAACCGGTAATTACCGGTATTTTACCGGTTGAAATGAGAAAATACCGGAACAAAATTGGCTGCCGGTATGACCTACCGATTGATTTTTAGAACTACCGTTTTTTTCGCTGGTACAACAACAAAACCAGCACTTTGACTTGGACTCTTACTGGTTCCAATGGCCAGCCTACCGGATTTTTCTGGACTGTGTGCATCATAAAAGTTTGCGTACCACCATCACTGATTCACTAACTAACTAACTAACTAACAAACCAAGCAACCAACAAAATAGCAAACGAATAAACAAACTAACCGAACGTCTTGTTGAATATCAGTCAAATAACGGACTTACTGACTATCTGCCTAACTGAAGTAAAACCGTATTTGTCTACACACAAAAACAATGTTGTTTACTCATACAAATTGTCATTGCCTTTTTGCCGAAGTAGGTAATTATATAAGCAACTAAGTCAGTTAATTTCTAACTAATCAGCTTACTAAAACTTGGCAAGACAAACATATCATATCAACTGAAAGAAGAATATCACTCCCACAACTTACCCTTGCCACAGAAACTATAATGTGCTGCTCAGACACTGTTGTAACCTACCTCTGTAAAAGAGCGGTTTTTCCGGGGAGTTTTTTTTTTTTCGCGAACAGTTGTTCGGAACCAAACATGCAAAGTAACGCTTATGCTTTGATTCTACGCTGAGTGTTTGACGGTTTTAGGTTTAAGCGATCTTAGCCCAGTTTTTCGCATCTTCATCATTATCTATATTGCTGATTGTTGAAAAAGGTGATTGTCCGTCTTAAAAAGATGCAGTTTTGTGTTGTTAGCTGATAAATACCGCCTGTCATGACCCCCCCCCCCCCCCCCCCCCCCCCCAAAAAAAACACCCTCTTCTCCCCATTTATGAAACTACACCAAAGCCACGGCGTGTGTGTGTGTGTATGTGTGTGTGCTTGTGTGTGTGTGTGTGTGTGTGTGTGTGTAGTGTGTGTGTGTGTGTATGTGTGTGTGTGCATGTGTGTGTATGTGTGTGTGTGTTCGTGCGTGCGTGCGCGCGCGTGTGTGAGTGTGTGTGTTCGTGCGTGCGTGCGCGCGCGTGCGTGAACTCCCCCTCCCCATTAATGAAACTACACCAATGTCATGGTCGGTGTGTGTGTGTATGTGAGTATGTGTGTGTGTGTGTGCGCGTCTGTGTGTGTGTCTGTGCATGTGAGTGTGTGTGTGTGTTTGTGAATGTGTGTGTGCGTTTGTGTGTGTGTGTGTCTTTGTCTGCGTCTGTCTGTGTGTGTTTATGCGTGTGTGTGTGTGTGCGTGTGTGCGTGCGTGCGTGTATGTGTCGGTGCGTTTATGTGTATGAAATGCTTACGCGCGCACGTCGACTGTTTTCTAGATTTCTTTCAGAGAAAACCGACTGTAAATGTAATATACTATGATAGACTTCTCACTTGATAGGATGAAAGGCCAAAACAAAAATTAGTCTGTTTACGGTATCCCGACCGACCCTATTTTTTCGCGCGACCCTAGACTTTGTTTTGGCATTTGGGGAAAAAAAAAAAGTGTGTTTTTTGGCAAAATAACTGAACGATATGTTCTTTGGGAAGAAAAAAAAAAGAAAAAAAATTCCCGACCTACCGACCCTAGTTTTTTTGCCTATGTTACCGTAAACAGACTTTTTTGTGTGGCCCAAACAGGGTGTCGCCTGGACTTCCTTCTTTTTATTCCAACGCTTATTTCTGTTTGCTTCGAGGGTTTTTTCTTCCATCTTTACTGACAACGTCCATGTTGATTTTCTCCATCACGGATTTTTTTTTTTGGTTTTTTTTTTTTTTTGGTGGTGTTAAAAAAAAAGGACAACCTTGTGACAATCTTGACACATCTAACTGACACATCAGCATATTTTTTTTGTTATCAAAATTGTTACTGGCAAGATGACTGTTCAGGTTATCTTATAAGATCATTTGGCCTAGAAGTAGATGCTAGTCAGGGTAGGTAGGGATATTTTGGTTCAGATTCTTCCAAAAGCACCATATTTGGCCCAGAGGTCGCCCATGCCATACTGTTTCCATTTTTGCCGACTGCCAAGACGGGCGCCCCATGGGGACGCCATATTGGCAAAATCCAATATGGCCGCCGTCCGGGTTACATATTGATCACAGGTAAAAAAAACTAAAAATGCTAGAATCATAAATGATATCACATTTTAGGGTTTTTTGGGGTCAGGGAATCCGATTCAGATGTTATTTCAATGATCTGAGGTCAAAATCCAATATGGCCGCCATCCGGGTTACATATCGATCACAGGTAAAAAAAATAAAAGTGCTAGAATCATGATTGATACCACATTTTAGAGGTTTCCGGGGTCGGGGAATCCGATTCAGACGTTATTTCAATGATCTGAAGTCAAGTTTACCCTTCAAGGTCACAAAAAGGTGCTATTGGAAGAATCTGAACCAAAATATCCCAAACACCTCTAATTATACCAAAAAATCAATGATTATTCAGGAACAATTTTAATTCAAATAATTCGGAGACATCTGTAGTGGCAAGACACTTTTTGCCGCTGTGTGCATTCAATACAGGATTATTATTACTATGCATATGTTCTGGCTGGCACTCTATGATTCCAGCAAGTCCTACTGGTCATCACCACCGTTATTAACACACCCGCCTTTGCATTTGCAGTGCTAGAGGACCGTCACATTTTCAGAGGACCGTGCATCGGACACTAACGCTGTTGCATTTGCACTCTATGATTCCAGTAACAAGTCCTACTGGTCATCACCACCGTTATTAACACACCCGCCTTCGCATTTGCAGAGGACCGTGCATCGGACACCGGCGCGGTTGCATTTGCACCTTCCCGTGCATGCCTTGAGGCAGCCACATTGCAAGAGAATGGCACATGCCAATGAAGCGTCGCTTAGAGTGGTCCATAGTGGTTGCCAGGTATTGGTGCCATCTTTGTGCCAGCCCCACTCACTGAAGTCAGGAATTTCCTGCTGGATTGAGGTGGCCTGACCCCAGTAGAAACTCGCCTGTAGTAGCGCTCGCTTTACATGCTGGAACAGTGCGGCTTGGGTAGGTGGAAGCTTTTCCAGCAGTTTGCATCCAGTGGAGAAGAGTTGATATCTGGCCGTGTTGACATCAGCTGCACTGCACCCCTTGCTGTACATGACTATGACAAAGCGTTCGAGGCGCTGCATATGCACAGACTCAAGACTGAAGAGGTCAGGGTCATGCGTGAGAGCCACTAGTGTGTCGGTGAGATCCGGTATGCTTGTCCATGCTGCCCATGCTGTCTTCTTGCCACATCCAAGAAATTGTGAAGTCGTGTCGCACCCCGTTAAGCTGTGAAAGAGGGGTAGTGCCAAGGATTTTGACGGGCCAAGGTCAGAGTAGATTGTATGGACTGGTATGTCACGGTAGTTTTTACCAGTACCGAAGCCCACCCAGAGCTCTGATAGGCCCAGGGACTCGAAGAACCGGATTGTCAAAACTACGACATCGCTGTCCACAGTGCGAACAAAGGCTGTTGTATGACCCTGCTTTGCTGCATGTGCCAGATGCAGGAGGATCCTGGTGTCCGCCTCGGAATGGTTGCACGGCTGAAGTGTTGTGAGGTCACAATACTTGTTGGAGAGCACGGTCTCGAAGCGGGTACTCAGGAGCAGCTTTCCGTCCATGTCAGCCTTGGAGATCTGTGTGGTGATGAAAGAGAACAGCTCCTTTTTGTTTTCCTCATTTTTCAGGAATCCGCTGTTCCAGTCACGCTTCGGGATTGGAGTACTGCCATCACCGACTCTTGTCCGTGGGCCATTTCCACGTCGTTGCTGTGTGAGCGCTTTGAGGTTATTTTCCTCTGGGTAATTATCCCATATGGCGTCAATGCGTTGGGTACTGCTTGTGATTTGGGCCTCCAGATATGGTACAATGTGGAGTGACACATACTCGCTGAATGTCTTTGCTGTTGTGGGTCGCACCATGTGGATAACAGCTGCCATGTCCAACACCACGATAGTGGTTTGTTTGGCAGCATCTGCGCGGTCAGTGGGTGCATTGAGGCACTTAATAATGTCTGATTTTGTCCCTGATCGCAGCAACCCTCGATCCGCCAGGCTCGGTGGCTCTCTCTGATTTTCGAACCGAAAGAAGTCTGGCATGTCGGCATCGGGACGTGACTGGAGTGAGAGAAAAAGTTGTGTGATTAGCATCATGTTCTGCCTCTGGACGCTGCTGTCCTTTGTACCTTTTTATATTTAGTCAAGTTTTGACTAAATATTTTAACATCGAGGGGGAATCGAAACGAGGGTCGTGGTGTATGTGCGTATGTGTGTGCGTGCGTGCGTGCGTGCGTGTGTGTGTGTGTGTGTGTGTAGAGCGATTCAGACTAAACTACTGGACCGATCTTTATGAAATTTGACATGAGAGTTCCTGGGCATGAAATCCCCGAACGTTTTTTTCATTTTTTTGATAAATGTCTTTGATGACGTCATATCCGGCTTTTCGTGAAAGTTGAGGCGGCACTGTCACGCCCTCATTTTTCAACCAAATTGGTTGAAATTTTGGTCAAGTACTCTTCAACGAAGCCCGGGGTTCGGTATTGCATTTCAGCTTGGTGGCTTAAAAATTAATTAATGACTTTGGTCATTAAAAATCTGAAAATTGTAAAAAAAAATAAAAATTTATAAAACGATCCAAATTTACGTTTATCTTATTCTCCATCATTTGCTGATTCCAAAAACATATAAATATGTTATATTCGGATTAAAAACAAGCTCTGAAAATTAAATATATAAAAATTATTATCAATTTTTTTTTTTCGAAATCAATTTAAAAACACTTTCATCTTATTCCTTGTCCGTTCCTGATTCCAAAAATATATAGATATGATATGTTTGGATTAAAAACACGCTCAGAAAGTTAAAACAAAGAGAGGTACAGAAAAGCGTGCTATCCTTCTCAGCGCAACGAATACCCCGCTCTTCTTGTCAATTCCACGTGCACTGCCTTTGCCACGGGCGGTGGAGTGACGATGCTACGAGTATACGGTCTTGCTGCGTTGCGTTGCGTTCAGTTTCATTCTGTGAGTTCGACAGCTACTTGACTAAATATTGTATTTTCGCCTTACGCGACTTGTTTCTTATTGGGGTCAGGTCGGTTAGCGAAGGTTAGCATGTTATTCCGCTTGATTGAATCAGTTACTGATACTGAAGCCTTTTCCAATCTTTCCATGACATATGCTGCATGCAGGGTTTGGCCAGTTTCACCGATTTGAGATAGAGAAGCAGCAACGGCTTGTTCCATGACATTGTGTGTATCGAGTACTATGAGCTCCTGACTTGTAACAAGGAAAGGATTGCCCAGCTGCTCTACCACCTTGATGAACGCTTGTACATCCTTTTGAAACTTGAATTGCAAGCTGTGTCCTTCCTCGTGGTGAGCGGTGGATGGCAATGGTGGGTCATTGACGGCCTCAAACTCCTCAACTACCCGCGTGCAGTCAGGTCCGGCCAGCATAAACAGTGTAAGAGCTTCGGGGTTCTCATAAAGTCCAACAGCTCCACCGTGTGTCTGGAGGTTTTTGTTGGACTGTTCATGGGCTTGGTCAAGGAAAAGTTTTACACATAAACTTACGATTGTTTCTGTGGTATAGAGAGATATAAAACTTGTGCGTCATACAGCTAATGATGGGACAGGATTTTTGGGATCACGATGAGACACCAATATGACTTTTACAGTGTCGATGAGGGGTAAACTTGACTTCAGATCATTGAAATAACATCTGAATCGGATTCCCCGACCCCGAAAACTTCTAAAATGTGGTATAATTCATGATTCTAGCACTTTTAGTTTTTTTACCTGTGATCGATAAGTAACCCGGATGGCGGCCATATTGAATTTTGACCACAGATCATTGAAATAACATCTGAATCGAATTCCCCGACCCCAAAAAAACCTAAAATGTGATATCATTCATGATTCTAGCCCTTTTAGTTTTTTTACCAGTGAACAATATGTAACCCGGACGGCGGCCATATTGGATTTTGCCAATATGGCGGCCCCATGGGGCGCCCGTCTTGGCAGTCGGCAAAAATGGAAACAGTATGGCATGGGCGACCTCTGGGCCAAATATGGTGCTTTTGGAAGAATCTGAACCAAACAACCCCTATAAATCCCTACCAAACCTGACTATGCCTGAAGTATTTTAAATTGCAGTCGTATACGAACACAACGACCTTGTCATTACTCAGATATTTCTTTGGCGTGTTGAAAAATATCGCTGGAATGTACATGTGGCCTTGTGTTTGTGTGTGTGTGTGCGTTTTATAGACAGGGCATGCAGGTGCATGTCGTGTTTGGAAGAGAGAGAGAGAGAGAGAGAGAGAGAGAGAGAGAGAGAGAGAGAGAGAGAGAGAGAGAGAGAGAGACAGACAGACGAGACAGAGAGAGACAAACAGACGAGACAGAGTGAGGGAGATAGTCAATTTGTGTTTTACATATAGAGTGAATGTGTGTATGTTTGTTTGCATGTGTGCCTGCTTGTCTGAATGTGTGTGTTTGCATGTGCGTGCTTGTCTGAATGTGTGTGTGTTTGCATGTGTGCTTGTGCTTGTCTGAATATGTGTACATGTGTTCCTGTACGTGCATGAGCGTGTGTGTGTTTATGTACGTGCATGTGTCTGCATGTTTCATGTCAGTGAACACAAATGTGTCCCTGCATGTGTACATGTGTGCATGTGTCTCTGGACTTTCAGTCTGTGCACACAATCTCTCCCTCAAGCACTCTTTCAGTTCATTGGATGCAAATTATAGTTCAAAAAAATAAATTTTCAAAACTAGAACAAGCGCTTTATTAGCTGTTGTGTAAGGTCAGCTGATGTCAAATCTCATGTGCATATTATGGAAACGCAATACACAACACACTAACTAAATCTGGAATGACAAAGAAGGTGGTAATTAATCAATTACTTCAACACTCTGAAAGACATTGAATCAAATACAATGTAGTGGTTTTTTCTCCAAAATACTCTACCCTTCCAATGCATACATACACTGCCTATACAAAGAATGTATATGCATGGGTGGGACTGAACAATCATCAATCCTGAGGAACCAGACGCACCAACCTCGACCAAACCACACACAAAAAAAGGGGAAAAAAAGAGGCTATAATCGAATCCGGATTTCCGGCATATACCGGAAGAATCCAACACATGTATAGGCCTATGTTTGCATTTCTGGCATCAAATTCACGAAAGAGAGAAGAACAGAAGACCATGGCTGTGAAACCTCCGAAAGACAATCCACGCTGCGACGACTCTCACATTTCCGACTCAGTGTGATCCTGATCAATACTATACGTAGTTAGTGATAGTGACTCGTCTATGAACAAGCCCAATCGGTCAACACACTATCAAACAGCTTAAAGAATCAAATCCGATGAGTTTCGTGACGTGGTACTAGTCGCAGAGCGGTTTCGTAAGCTGGTTTACTTTTGGGTGAACTTTTATTGCTGTGACTCAGGGCCGGCCCCATCGCGTTGATATGTCAGAAATCAAAACAACACAATGACAAACACATCCACGCATGATTGCGCCAAGGGGGATAAGCGGAACAGGGACTGAAAGAGAAGGACAAGACAAGGGCCGTGAAAACTCCACACGGCTACAAAAGCAAAATGTCAGCTTATTACTCAGCTAATCTCGGAGACAAGTTCTCTTCAGATACATAGTAATCTATAGTATATCAATGCTCATATATCTACCCACACACACCACGTTTAGCACACAGCATCTGAGACAAAGTCAACCCAAAAACTTTTTAAAATAAATAATTGGAACGTTGGCAGTCTTTCTTTACAGATTTGCTCACAAAAAAACATTAGGAATCATGCGTACAGTGGTACCTGTGATGGGAGGCCCCTCTGATGAGAGGACACTTGCCATCAAAGGACGCCTTCAGTTGTCCCTTGGCTTACTACATGTATCTTGGCTGAAATATACCTCACATGCCAAGCCACCCGAAATGCAGGGACACTTTTGGCTGGGCCAAAGGGTGTCCTTTCATCGCAGGTACCTCTGTAATACCAAACTAACCCATTGGAGGCTACCTCCTCTTTTGCAAGAGGACAATTATTACATATTGGGACTTCAGCGTGAAAAATTCTCTCAGAGAACATCTAAAAGACTAATTTAAGACAAGGTGTCAACAACGCACACAGTCTATCACAGTAGCAGGGCAAACACACACAAAAAAAGCAAAAATCCTGAAAGGCCAGCTAGGGTCCACGGCGGCAGAGCCAACGGCCCGCTAGGGGGTCTGGGGGTCGAAGCTGAGGCTTTTTTTTTTTTTTAACTTTTAGAGGCAAAGAACAGCCTCTTCTGGTACATAAAATGTTTGTTACCAAATTATAAAATAATACACATTTTGCCTCCATCACCCAACCAAACTAAAAGAAACTTTCAAAAACATGATTTTCTGGTTTGTAAGAGTTGTCAAAAACCGTATTTCTTGCGAGAACTGGCAAGGTGTTCGCCCTGCAGTAGAGATGCAATAATAACAGCTGAAAACGATGTGTTCCTTTATCGACACACCTGTGTAACCTTGAAGAACTCATAACTCATAACTCATAACATTTTATTGATCCAACAAAGGAAATTAAATTGGTCATCAGCACATATAGGTCATTAATTAATAATTATAAAAGAAGAAGAGAAGAAAATTTATAAAACCCATGATAACAAAAAAATATGTAAAGTAATATATGTAAGAGCGCACGGACCCAAAAAACGGTGCTGTGATTTTGTTACACGTTGATCGATTGAAAAAGGAGGGCACAGCTAGCATGAATGCCAGACTTTTGGGCGGGGAAATAGCTCAGTGGGTAGCGGCGCTGGCTTCAAAACCAGTTGTCACCATCGACGTGGGTTCGATCACCACGTTCGGCGAGGGATTTATTTCCCAGGGTCAACTTTGTGCAAACTCTCCTCAGTGTCCGAACACCCCCGTGTGCACGCCAGCGCATGATAAAGAACCCAAGTTCACAGCGAAAGTCTCAGGGATTCGAAACATGAATACATGCGTGCAGGAAAAAGAAGAGGAAAAAGTTTGTTTGTTTGTTTATTTGTTGCTTAACGTCCAGCCGACTACGCAGAGCCATATCAGGACGAGGAAGGGGGGGATGAAGGGGGCCACTTGTCAAGCGATTCCTGTTTACAAATGCACTAACCCATTACTTGTGTCCCAGCAGGCTTTAGTAAAACTAAATTAATACCTACTGGAAGATTACCAGTTTCCAGTATGTTAAAATAGGCTTAACCTATCTACTGCTGGGCTTACATCAGAACACTAACAGATTAAACTATACATGAATCGCGAGACAAGCGGCAAGAGAAGAGATTTTTTGGAAAAAATACAGGTGAATGAGCAAGAAGGCAGAAAAAAGAAAAGAATTCATGAAGAAAAAGATAGCATGACAGGAAAGAGGAACCAAAAATCTACCTAACAGCAAACTAGAAAGCTCCTGCGGTTCCAAAAACAGGAGGGGCCTTTAATTTCATAACCGCAGTGCCCCACTGCGGGAAGAGGAAAAAGTGGGTTGCGCTGTGCTGTATGGCAGCTCACTTTCTCCAGAGAGAAAGCAACCGGCATTTCCATGAGGGTAACCTAACAAGACTAAATAAATAATTTTTACGTCCTTCTGACAAAGCAAACAATCTGCCACAATATCTTCTGACTGAGATTTACCAACACAAAAAGCACCACCGGGAAAACTATCCTATGTGATATTTCATCAGCTGTTGAACAATTGCATTTAATTCTGCAATGCGCTGTTGCTTTGAGATTTTTGTTTGTGTTATCCTTGGATTTCAGGAGAACTTCTTGTGCATAATTTACATGAGCTCAAATGAGAAATTAATTCAGTGGCAAGTCAAGGGGAAACAAATTAATTTATATATAAAAATATAAAACAGACACAATGAAATGGTACCAGTAGCTTGCATCAAGAAAAAATGTCACAAGATGAGCACACAGGCTCACATTTACAGGCAAACAACAAGAAGAGTTAATGAGACTTCAGCTCATTTTGTTTGCGTTTCTTATCCCCATGGGTTCTCTCCCCTGCACTAAAAGATCCCAAAGATCTTCAATGAAACATCCTCAAGGCTTCAGCCAAATAAGTATAGCCTCAGGAAAATTAAAAATCCTTTTTCTTTCTCTATTTGGTGTTTAACGTCGTTTTCAACCACGAAGGTTATATCGCGACAGGGAAAGGGGGGAGAGGGGGGGATAGAGCCACTTGTCAATTGTTTCTTGTTCACAAAAGCACTAATCACAAAATTGCTCCAGGGGCTTGCAACGTAGTACAGTATATGACCTCACTGGGAGAATGCAAATTTCCAGTACAAAGGACTTAACATTTCTTACATACTGCTTGACTAAAATCTTTACAAACATTGACTATATTCTATACAAGAAACACTTTACAAGGGTAAAAGGAGAAACAGAATCCGTTAGTCGCCTCTTACGACATGCTGGGGAGCATCGGGTAAATTCTTCCCCCTAACCCGCGGGGGGTCTGCTGTACCGTGAAAACAGCTAACTCGCAAAAATGAATGCCACAGTGGTTGACGAAGCACAGTCAATAAAAAGGTAAATTCCGTAAACCAGGACTTCAACTTACAAAAATTACACAAGCAACTAGTCACTGGAGATAAGACATATAGGAATTATCAAAAATGAATTATAAACTTACATAAAAATCATATCTTCATAGTACAAACTGTAGGAAAAAGTACAAACACACCAATCCCTGATGAGCATAAGTTCAGCGAACAAGAAGTTACAAACTACAAAAGTACAAAGGAAACATGGACTCATCTGTCCCATGATGCCACATAATAAAGAACACTAGAAAATAATTTAACTTAAAAAAGTACAGCTGTAAGGATAATTCGAACACATAAGTAAACTATAACTCTATAACTATAATTATATGTGGTGTAAAAATTAATTGGTATTCAGGCAGAATTTTGGATTCAATGATTTTGATGGCAAAATTACAAGGGAGAGAACCTACTGTCCCAGCCTTTGTAAACTATGAAAAATTGGTTTGAGGCAGAAAAATATCAACTCATAATGAATGGACGTTATATGCAGTTCGTGTCGGGAGTGGAAGCAATATAGCCACTTTTTTCACTGAGGACATGTTTTTTATTGTTAAATTTAGAGTTCTTTTGGTTTTTTTCCGCCTGTTGTCTTTCTTATTTTGGTGTTCTTTTGGTTCAAAGTAAAAGCACGTATTTTGCAACTCAAGTAATATTCTAGGGAGAAAAAAAACCAAAAAGTACAGCTGTAAGGATAAGTCGAACACATAGGTAAACTATAACTCCCTGACAACACAAATCTGAAACAGAGAAACGAATTGCTGACATTCCAAACTCAAGATTGAATAAACAAGCAGGGACGGCCAAATCTCAACATTTGAACTCGCCAACCGGGCGAGTAACTTCAAGAAAGTCACTAGCCCGGCATAAATTTCGCTGGCCCGGTACATACCACAGTTGATCTGCAGTGTTTATATGGCTTTAAAACCCGATATTACAACCAAACGGGTCGCATTTGACCAGAATTTTCATTGGCCAGCCGGACGAGTTGCCAGGCGGATTCTACTTGCCCGGTGGATTTTGTACTCGCCCCTGGCGACCGTGCGGGCGATCTGGCCATCCCTAACAACAAAGATAAGTTCACTAAACTTTAAATTATAGACTAAACATTAATTCAACAGGGGAAAGAACAAGACAGTCCAGGGTGTATCAATCGTTGCTCAGGTTCAGTTGAAGGGCTTGTTGGAGATAAAGTTGATAAACATCTCTAGGGCTGGGCGCGGTTTGTCGGTTGGTACCATGTGACCAGCTCCCTGTACAGACAAAACAAACATTGAAGTAAACTCAGGATAGTATTTATAGTATTGTTAGCTACAAACTGTATTTAGTGTGTGCGTGTGTGTGTGTGTGTGTGTGCGTACGCTGTTGCTATTGTACATCGCCGTGAGCTCTGGTGAGAAGGGGTGATTAATAAGTGTCCATTATTATTATTATTATTAAAAGATGTCTTGGTAATTCTCTCACTCAATTGTGTTTCTTCGCTTCTTCATTCTCCCTCTTTTTTTCTGAACAAGAGAGTGAAAGTCGCTCATCCGTGCAACAGTTCTTCTTGTCTAGATTGTCAAGGATTGCTCACAGTCTCCTTTTATAAGCGCTCATTATACTTTGTCATACGTTACCCGTTTTGTGAGTGGAACCCCCTTTTTTAAGACGACCTCATACCCAATTTAAGACTCTCCCTTAGGGTTTAGCCTGGGAGAAAAAGGCAATGGGACATTTGTCCCCCTCAACCAAATTCCGATGGGACATAGTCGAAGGTAAGAAGCACCAAAGAGACATGTACGCGTTTTGACCAAAGATGCAAAATAGTGCAATGTGGTGCCATCTGAAAATTAGCCGCTATATCGTGTTCTCTGTGTGTCTGTGTGTGTGTGGTGTGTGTGGTGTGGGTGTGTGTGTGTGGTGTGTGTGTGTGTGTGGTGTGTGTGGTGTGTGTGTGTGTGTGTGATCCGATGTAAAGTGTACATTTGGTGGCGCCTTGGTATGTAATCTCAATGCGCCCTTTGACGCACTGAAGGGAATTGTGATGGGACATTTTTAGATTTAATGCGCCAATGGCGCAGGGCGCACTTGTAAATGAAACCCTGCTCCCTTCTATATCACACCTTGCTTTTAAAGTTATTTTGTTCATAATGTTGTAAATTAACCTCAGTTAAACGACTCCCTCTATTGCCTCCGATTTTTGGAGGTTCCAAAAGGGGGAGGGGGGGGGGGGTGTTCCACTGTCTTTGTTCATTCGTAACGGCACTCTCCAGAACTTTCCGGGCAAAATCAATCAAGTAAGACATAAGATTGTATTACAACCACTGTGGAGTACACAGGAATGTTGCTTGGCTTGAGTTCATTCAAAACATATATAATACATTCAAACACAACAACCAAACAGAGTGCTTACAACGAACTGCGTAAACACACACACACACACACACACACACACACACACACACACACACACACACACACACACCCACTCTACATTAAACCGCGGATATACTTACCCTGACAGTGACGTAAGTCAGTCCCTCAAACGCCTTGACAAATCCGGCCACCTGAGTGGTTTGAGACTCATCCTTGTATTTCCACTCCCCGCGCGGTTTGACAGTCTGCAATGAATCAGAACCAGACTGCACAGACTCATCAGAATATGCTTTTTTTGTGTGCTTAGCTTACCGTACTTTCCGGGTGACAAGGCGCTTCGTTATCTAAGATGCACCCCCTTCTTTTTAAAAAAAATTGTAATCCAGTCACCCATTGGATGCAGGGGGCCGATAGGGCGCACCAAAATGACCCAGTTTTTGCCATGAGAGGTGGTTCCCCTGTCATATCTGAGAGAGGAAACACTTCCTGCATCGGGGTCAGTGACCGACTTTAACTGAGTGAAAATATGTGTGCTCTGTGTGTGCGGCCAGATCAAAGGCATTGTGATAGCTGGGTGGCCTTGTTAAAAGACACGACCTTCTTCCCAGGGGTCAATGACCCAGTTTTTGCCATGAGAGGTGGTTCCCCTGTCATATCTGAGAGAGGAAACACTTCCTGCATCGGGGTCAGTGACCGAGTTTAACAGAGTGGAAATCTGTGTGTGCGGCCAGATCAAAGGCAGGGCAGTACCTAGTAGCTGAAACATGCATTATCACAAGTTGTTTGACTGGTACTCAAGCGGTCTCTTTGATTTTTTTCGTATTTCATACACGGATTAGGCGCTTCGTTATACAAGACGCAGGGGTCGAACTCCAGGAAAAAAGTCGCGCCTTATGACCCGGAAAGTACGGTACATACTTTTCGACAAGAAAAAAAACGGAGGAGAAAAAAAGAGAAAAAAAAGAAACGCTTCACCCCTTGAGTCTACATGCATGCTACATTCATTAATTTTGGACTGTGAAAAGACTGTTGAAGGGACTCAAAATCACTGACAGGTAATCCTTCTAAAGTTAAAGTCACACGGGCGATTCAATCGTTAAGATTCAATCGTTAAGATTCAATCGTTAAGATTCAATCGCGCGATTCGATCTTGAGCCGATCGCAGATCACATCGTAGGCCATTGACCCATCACACGATGAACAATTGACGAACGATTGACAAATGATTGACGAATGATAACTCCACACAAGCGGGGCGGAAGCGACGTGTCACAGTGAACACGGCAAACTCGCTGTGTGAGAGCCGACGCGAATGTTCGAACATCGCTCTACCTTTCTGAAAAATACCTTTCAGCATTACGCCTTTGCGAGAAATTAAGTTCCCAGACAGCTGCAATTAATGGTTCCCAACCGCTGTACACGCCTAAAACGTCTCCTTTATATCTGAGTAAGCAACTGTTCTTCCAAAAAGTTTTGAATCGACGAAGAGACGCTGTCCGCCGCTGTCCGCCACTGTCCGCCATTTTTTCAAGTCACGGCGTGAAGACCGCAACGACGCGTTCTGATTGGCTCTGCGCTGCTCTACGCTGCAATTGCCCTACGACTGGCTCGCAGGAATAGAACAAGTTCTGAAGCTCAAACCTACGAGGGAATCTCATGAGACTGAGTCATAGCTTTGTCTTAACTATTTTCTAAGACTCGGTCGCCCGTGTGACAGGGTAAATCTCACGATTGAATCGCGCATGTGACTGCCCCTTAAGAGGGCAGACAGTAACCCTGGTTGGCCAGTAGTCTAGGGAAGACAACTCTGCATGACCACAATCTGTGAATGAGGTCCACCTTGAAACCTCTTGCTGAAGATGACATTGAGTGTAGTCAGGACACGATGGGGAATGAATGCATCTGCATCTACAAACGATTGAAAAGGGCGCAGTGGCGCGCGTGGTGGTAACACGTCGGCCTCCTAATCGGGAGGTCGTGAGTTCGAATCCCGGTCGCTGCCGCCTGGTGGGTTAAGAGTGGAGATTTTTCCGATCTCCCAGGTCAACTTATGTGCAGACCTGCTAGTGACTTAACCCCCTTCGTGTGTACACGCAAGCACAAGACCAAGTGCGCACGGAAAAGATCCTGTAATCCATGTCGGAGTTCGGTGGGTTATGAAAACACGAAAATACCCAGCATGCCTACTCAACGAAAGCGGAGTGAGCTGACTATGCTCTCAGAGTATAGTGTGGGGAACCCAAATGGGCAAACGAGCTCACACGTAACCAGAAAATTCTGGAACGCTGAAGAAAAAAAAGATTGAAAAGGAAGGACAACCGAGAGAAACAACACAAGTAAGAAAAATAAAGTAAAGCAAAATTAAAAATAAATTTAAAAAAACGGACGATTAATCAGCAAGACGCCCATCAAGGCAGCATTTGTTCACATGCTCACTTCTTATGTCCAATAACTAAGTCTCACACAATGATACTTCAACATCCACGACAAATACTGCACTGTTGATAAATACAGATTATGTACACATTCACACTTCTACTAATTCTATTCGATGTGAGCAGAGAAATCTTCACTAGGCATAACAAACATCAAGTCATACTTACAGGCAACATCAGACGATCCACAAACCACTCATCACCAAGGAAATTACAGGCCATGTCGATGTCACCGTTGTACACCAACACACGCACCTGAATCAGCAAAACATAAAATAAAAATGAAAAAAACGTTCGGGGATTTCATACCCAGGAACTCTCATGTCAAATTTCATAAAGATCGGTCCAGTAGTTTAGTCTGAATCGCTCTACACACACACACACACACACACACAGACACACAGACACACAGACACACGCACATACACCACGACCCTCGTTTCGATTCCCCCTCGATGTTAAAATATTTAGTCAAAACTTGACTAAATATAAAAATGTAAGAAACAATGTTAGAACTCAGTCAGAAAATCAAGATTCTGTTGATTCAAATATATACAAAATGTACATACACCCTACATACAATGTGTCTGGAAACACCTCCGCGCAGAGGTGTTTTGCAGCCAGCGCAGCAAAGACAAAGGAAAATGTTCTCGGCTCGCGCGGCAGCTGATCGAAGCAGATCTATGTCTCTATACTGCATACTTCTCTTTTGATTTTGTTATGCAAATTTAGTGGTGGTTTCAAGTCGTACAAAAATATTCAAAGCAAAATTCCAACCTGCTGTCCTCCATGAGGTAACCTTTGATTCTGAGTTTGTCAGATGACACAATATTTCATTCAAATTTTGTTTTAAACATTCTCCTGAAGCCAATGGCATGTTACGAACAGCCGCAACTGACGGTGAACCACAAATTTATCATACACCCAATTCAGAATACTAACAATGTGCCCTCACAGCTTTGATCCAACACAATTTTGATTTAGTTAGGACTTGTTTAAGAGTATTTAAAACATGAAATATGATGCACACTAGCATAATTCTTCAAACGAAAGGACAAATTAGGCACACACACACACACACAAAAACCATGTGTTCGCACTGACACACGACCGCAATAACTTATTGTTCAAGAACTGACTGACGGGCACAATGGCTTGGTGGTAAGATGCCGGCTTCCAAAGCGGAAGGTCGCGGGTTTGAATCCCGGCCGCACCTGGTGGAGATTTGTCCGATCTCCCAGGTCAACTTATGTGCAAGACCTGCTAATACCTTAACTCCCTTCGTGTGTACACGCAAGCACAAGACCAAGTGCGCACGGAAAAGATCCTGTAATTCATGTCAGAGTTCGGTGGGTTATACAAACACGAAAATACCCAGCATGCTTCCTCCGAAAGCGGCGTATGGCTGCAAAAATGGCGGGATAAAAACGGTCATACACGTCATTATCCACTCGTGCAAAAACACTAGTGTACATGGGAGTTTCAGTCCACGAACGCAGAAGAAGAGAAGAAGAACTGACCAAACAAAGACACTTTACTTACCCCTTTGCCGAGAACTTTTTTGTACTGAGCACTCATTTCAGTGTACACTCTGTGGTAGTCAATGTTGCTGAAACACAAACATAATTTATGGATACAATGTACTTCAAAACTCAAAAATAAGAAAGTGTATGACACGTTTAAATATAGACAAAAGCATGTCGAACTCGCAACCTCTCGCTTCCGAGGCAAGTGCGCTTACCACACGGCCACCTAGACCACTTATGGCAGAATGCCCAAGATCTTTTACATGTCACTGTTAGGACACTGAGGTGGGTCATGGATACTGTCTCTGCGTCTGCAAATAAAGTTGACCGGTGTCCATCCCAGCCCGGATTCCCACCCCTTTTCCTAGGATCACAAGTCCACTGCTCTACCAACTGAGTTATATACGAGACACAGGCCTAGCAACTAAAACAGAGTTAAAAAACAAAGGATTACTGACACAAGACGATTATACATTTTCACTTCTGGAAGCTTCATCAGGAAAAGAACACAAAAGACAACAAAAAACAGACGCAACACGGAACGAACAGGGTTTGAAAGAAAATGGAGGGAATACACGCAAAAAGGGGAAGGAACTCTAGGAACGGAAATGAATGAAAGGGGAGAGAAGTGGTTGGATGATGTCAAGGGCACAGGCATACAGACTAAACGTAATCCACACTCATAAAGGGGGCGGGGGGGGGGAGGGAGAAAGGGGAAGAAAAAAAAATTAAAAAGAAGAAAAAAACACGCACGCACACGCACACACACACACACAAAGTTTAACTGATTGTGATATTCACATGCACGCACGCACGCACACATACACTCAGACAAATATTAACAGTTTTAAACCAAGGGCTTGACAATTAAAGGGGGTTAAAAAGGGGATATAGCTCAGTTGGTAGCGCACTGGATTTGTATTCAGTTGGCCGCTGTCAGCGCGAGTTCGATCCCAGGTTCGGCGGAAATTTATTTCACAGAGTCAACTTTGTGTGCAGACTCTCTTCGGTGTCCGAACCACCCCCCGTGTATACTACATTGGGTGTGCACGTTAAAGATCCCACGATTGACAAAAGGGTCTTTCCTGGCAAAATTGCTTAGGCACAGTTAATAATTGTCTACCATACCCGTGTGACTTGGAATAAGGCCGTGAAAGGTAAATATGCGCCGACATGGCTGCAATCTACTGGCCGTATAAAATTTCATCTCACACGGCATCACTGCAGAGCGCCTAGAACTGTACCCACGGAATATGCGCGATATAAGACTCATTGATTGATTGAAAAGGGGGGTTCCACTGTTCTAATCAATGAGCACAAACTTCTCACGCGCAGGGTGCCCATTCAGGCAGGTGAGCAGGAATGTGCAGTGCTGTGCGGACGTCTTTGGAGTTCATGTACTTGATGTAACCGTCGGCCTTGATGCAGGGAGGGGTCACCGACACACGGCCCAGCTTCTTGATAAACTGTCAACAGTCAAAGAAAGTCGCATGAAGCAAGATTAATACATTTAGTCAATCTGTCAAACTCTTACAATGATACTGAATGCACTGCATTTCACGAAGACGGAAAGCGTCAACACATTTATGCACGTGGAAAACATGATCGCTCGAAGTGACAAGCCAGTATAGCTCAGTAGGGTACAGCGCGAAAGTGCGCTTTTCTGTATTCTTTTTATTTTTTTGAGCTTGTTTTTGGAATAAGGCAAAAAAAAAAAAAAGGTCTGTTTACGGTAACATAGGGTGTAAAAATAGGGTCGGTAGGTCGGCTTTTTTTTTTTTTTTTTTTTTTTTTCTCCCCTCTCTATGTTTCACAGTTCATTTCTTCTCATCAATCCCTGTTTTTGCCTGTTGAAAAACGTTAATTTTTATTTTTTATTTTATTTTTTTTTTCAAACAATTTTATTCAAATAAATAACAACAATTAACAATATCTCATACAATGAGTTAAATACAACAATTAACAATATCTCATACAATGAATTAAATACAACTTATCGATTACAACAAGCTAACTTTTCTTTAACGTTTTGTTCTTCGAACACTCACACAAGAATGCTTCTTATCTGTAACTGCCTATCAAAAATACTTTCCAACGGTAAAAACGAATTTGTTTTTTTATATATACTAACGCACATCTTTCCGATTAAGATAATGTGGTTCAATTTATACATAGTTGCCTTTTTCACCATTACAAAATGCATACCAAATAAAACATCACTAACTTTCAAAACAACCTTAATTTCTAAAGTACGAAATATAAATTTTTCAATAAACTTCCAGAATTTGTATACAACCGGGCATTCAAAAAAGAAGTGTTCAATGAAATCAGTTACATCACAACAGTAATTACATTTATTAGTTTCCGTTACTTTCATTTTACACAGGAGAATGTTGGTCGGATAAATGTTGTGCATAATTTTCCAGTGTAAAACTCTTAATCTAGTCTCTTGTGTTGACCGATAGGCAACTATCCAAGATCGTTCATCAATTTCTACATTAAACTTTCTCTTCCAAAATCCTCCGGAACATGGTACATCTGTTTTCATATTGATAATCTCTTTCCTATATTCTCTGGCACTTAACACATTTTTGCCGTTAAACAGTGGTAAGGTAATACAAGCATCATCAGTCATATTTACAACATTTTTCCTCATAAATAATGACACAGCAGCTTTTACAACATTATATTCAAGAATTCGGTTTGGTGAATATCCAATCAGATCACAAATATCTTGATATGATAATATGTTTCCCGAACGTACAATGTCAGTTAATACCAATACACCTCGTTGTATCCAACTTTCAAAAAATAAAACTTTGCCACTATACGTTATGCATGCATTATTCCATAATAAAACCGGCCCGATTGTCCCACGATCGTAGTGGTTATTATCCAGCCAATATTTTAATACTGCTTTCCAAAAGTGTGATTTCACTAGGTCTAACCCTTTAAATCTTGCACTGTTTACATTCGATAAGAAACATTCAAAATGCTTTCCAAAACGCAAATACATCAACTTTGGAGTAAAACTCCAATTATCATTTTCATTTGATGTAGTTAGTTGTGAAACCCATTGTAATAAAAAAGAAATTTGCATTTGCCTAATATCGATCATTTTTAAACCACCTTTTTCAATTTCAAAACATAAAACGCTTCTTTTCACCTTTTCAAAGGCCTTCCGATTACAATCTCTTTTTCGCCACAAAAATCTAAACAATAAGGTATTGACTTCATTCAAAACACAATCAGGTAATACAAACGCTTGCATAATATACACAAATTGTGAAATTAAAAACGTTTTCACAATACATATTTTCCCTACAATGCTCAAATTTCGCTTCTCCCATGCACAAATCAATCGCTTAATATTCCTTATTCTTCCAGTCCAGTTATCTTCTACCAAAGAAGCACTCTTATCATTACAAAAATATACACCCAAAATCTTCAACTTCTTCTTCCAGCCAAAATTATAAAATGTTTCATCACAATGCTTCCTACTACCCAACCACATCGCCTCAGACTTTCTCTTATGTATCCTTAAGCCTGAAAAGCTCGAAAAGTCATTCATTATATCAAGTGCATAATACATATCAATCTCATCCTTTAAAAAAAGGGTGATATCGTCTGCATACAGAGCAATTTTAATAACGGTTGCAATATCAACATTATTCCATAACGAAATTCCTTTAATACGTCTACACTGTCTTATTTTTGATGCCAACAATTCAATGGCCAGTACAAAGGCCAAACATGAAAACGGGCACCCTTGACGAATCCCGGCTTTCACATCAAAAAAATCAGACAACCATCCACAATACTGCACTGAGCTAACCGTTCATTAACACAGTCACCCATTGAACAAATTCTGGCCCAAACCCGAATTTTTGAAAGGCTTTAATAATAAACTCTTTTGAAATACTATCGTACGCTTGAACACAGTCAATTGCGACCAACAGACCAGGTTGATTTAACTCGTGTGATTGTTCGATTACATCATCAATTAACCTTAATATTGTAGATACTTTTCTGCCTTTAATATAACCGACTTGATCTTTCTGAACAATATCACCAATAACGCTTCCTAACCTTTTTGCCAGACACTTGGCTATCAGTTTATAATCGCTGTTTGTAAGGGAGATGGGTCTCCAGTTCTTTAATTCATTTTTAGGCAACTCCTTTCCCTTGTGTATAAGGGTAATGACAGCTTTGCGCTGCGTGGAAGACAATTTTCCATCGTCAAAACTTGCATTAAAAGACGCAATTAACAATGTTCTGATGCGGGTCCAAAACACTTTCAAAAATTCTACAGTAATACCATCAACCCCAGGGGCCGAGCCAGATTTCATTTGTTTAAGTGCAGCGAGAGCTTCGTTTTCAGTTATTAGCCCTTCACACTCATTTCTCTGAAAATCTGAAATCTGTAATGTTGTCACATCAGATAAAAACTGATCCACCTTCTCGTCCATGTTTTCAACGTTTACTTTTTTTCTGTACAAATCAGCATAGTAATTCTTTTGCGCGTTCAAGATTTCACGCTGGTCAGTTATCACTTCCCCAGATTCACACTGTATACTGTCCATTATCTTCGCATTTGCTCTGGCTTTTTCAACGTTAATGATACTAAAACTCGCTGGATAGGTACTGATAATTTTCATCCCATCCTTTTCATGACAACATTTATCAAGCTTTACAGCTAGCGGGTGGCGAACACCACTGCGTGCATCCATTTTGAAAGGAAGTAACACGAGTGACGACCCTTTACTCCTAACAGTACTTTGAGCTTACCTCCCTTCTGTCGTCTGCTGTTTGAGCGCAAACAGCTCTATTTTGGATGCGGGTTTTTTTTTGTTTTTTTTTCAGACGATCCAAAAAAAAGATTAGGGTCGGGCCTAAAAACTAGGGTCGGTCGGGTTACCGTAAACAGACATTTTATTTTTTTGGCCTAAGGAAATTCTTTATTATCCCAAGAGTCGTGCTATGCAGGTGTGTGCATGTTTAAGTGTATATTAGCAGCTAAGTGCACTTTCTAGCAGAATGACTCGGCCCATGACTGACAATTTTGCCAAAGAAAATAATTCCAAGCAACATCTCTGGAATACAATTTTTGTGTGCTTCAATTCTCTCCATAACTGCAGATTACATCCTGAAAAAAGCATACCTGCAACAGTTTTTTTACTCCTGTCTTTTAGCTGCACTCAATGCTTTCTATAGCGTCCAATATTGCCCTCTCAAGATCCCATAATTATGCAGTTCCTGGAATGCCCTGAAACGCTGCTACACACAGTGCTACCTATGACACATATCTGTTTTTGTTTCTACTGGTTTCCTGCCAGGTTTGAGCATTAATCGTTTATCATTTTGGAAAACTCGCAGTGTTTCTAAGCTACATTTTTTTTAAAGTTTGAAATTGACGGAGTTACTTCCCATGTCACAGGAGCTAAAAGGTTGCCCACAGCATGATACAGTAGGAAACAAAATTGCTTAGAATTGGGAAAAAATGCTCAGCTGGTCATCAAGGGATGGCCAAATCGCAAAATTTAAACTCGCCAGCCAGGCGAGTAACTTCAAAAAAGTCTCTAGCCTGCCCAAAATTTCGCTGGCCTGTTACATACAACAGTTGCTGCATCTGCAGTATTTATAATGCTTTGAAACCAGCAATGTGTAACTTCTCACTCTCTGCATATAAAACCAAAAAGGTAGGATTTGACCAGAATTTTCACTTGCTAGCCGGGCGAGTAACTTCAAAATAATCTCTAGCCCGCCAGAAATTTCGCTGGTACATACCACAGTTGCTGCATCTGCAGTGTTTACAACGCTTTGAGATAGTACAACCAGAAGTGTTGGATTTGACCAGAATTTTCACTCGCCAGCCAGGGCGAGTTGCCAGGCGGTTTCTACTAGCCGGTGGATTTATTTTACTCGTCCCCGACGATGGGGCGGACAATTTGGCCATCTCTGGAGTTGTTAGCGACAGGTGGTTGCCAAGGCATGTTCAACTGTATCTCAAATGCTTTCCCTTACCGCTCTTTCCTTCTGCATGGTGGG
>NC_090252.1:22999754-23060450 GCF_037325665.1 Littorina saxatilis | reverse complement strand
AACAAGCGTCTTCAATTTAGCTGCCTCGACTGCAGGACATTTTCAGTAAAATACACGTAAGTACAGTATGTAGGAAAAACAGAATACTACACGGCTTGCTGTTTCGTACCAGATTTACACTCGTTGCTTTTTCAAATAGTGAACAGCTCGCTTTCGCTCGCAGTTCAATATTTTTAAAAAAAAACTCGTGTAAATCTGGTACGAAACAGCAACCCATGTAGTATTCTCTATGTATGACTGTGTACGTGAAAGTTCCTGGGTATAATATCCCCACACGGGTTAGCCGAGACTATCTGAATGTATTGGTTTGTGGTGTTGATCTTCACTAAATGTTTTTGTATCGCTTCACGCGACTTTTTCTGCTTTGTTTTAGTAAAGACCACAGACGCCAAAACGTCAACCCATTGATCTTTAAAAATACAGTGGAACCCCCCTTTTAAGACGCCCCCTCCCCCCCCCCCCCCCCCAATTTAAGACTCCCTCCTTTTTAAGACCTTGTTTCTCAGACTTTCGGTTCGTAACCTCTGTAAAATTACCCTCTTTTTAAGACTCGATTTTCTCAGAGTTTCGGAGGTCTTAAAAGGGGGGTTCCACTGTAAAAGGTCCTTACTCACAAGAGGCAAAATATTGACGGCTGATGACTGAGCTTTGGCTGTTGCTTTTACGAACAAAACAAGGAGAGGACAAAATAATTAGATGACAGATTATTTTTCATCTCTTTTTATATTGGTCGCATATGTATTTTCTAGAACCGCTCACATGTCATGAAATCGTCTGCTTTTTGTTGCAGCCTATTTTCGCATATTTATTTAACAGTTATCCAGAACTCACCAGTAATCAAGTCGTCTGCTTTTAGTTGCAGCCTATTTTCGCATATTTATTTAACAGTTTTCCAGAACTCACCAGTAGTGAAGTCGTCTGCTTTTGGTTGCAGCCAGGTAGCCAGAGTACTGTCTAAAAGACGGTTTCTGTGGCAGACCCGGCAGCATCCGTACTTCGTCTTCGTAGGGAGCTGCTATTAAAGCGGACGGCAGCAAAAACGCTACGAAAACCTCGAGCAACAAAAACTTCAGCATTGTGGTTGTTTTGTACCCTGATCTGAAAGAAAGACGAATCAAGGCGTGTACGTGTAATAACCTGAGCGTGCCTGTGTTCTTGTTCGTACTTCAGATCACGACATAACTATATCTGACCACTTGCGTAAATAATCCTGGACAGTATTGGCGTTAACCGGTAATTACCGGTATTTTACCGGTTGAAATGAGAAAATACCGGAACAAAATTGGCTGCCGGTATGACCTACCGATTGATTTTTAGAACTACCGTTTTTTCGCAGGTACAACAACAAAACCAGTACTCTGTGTTGGACTCTTACTGGTTCCAATGGCCAGCCTACCGGATTTTTCTGGACTGTGTGCATCATAAAAGTTTGCGTACCACCATCACTGATTCACTAACTAACTAACTAACTAACAAACCAAGCAACCAACAAAATAGCAAACGAATAAACAAACTAACCGAACGGCTTGTTGAATATCAGTCAAATAACGGACTTACTGACTATCTGCCTAACTGAAGTAAAACCGTATTTGTCTACACACAAAAACAATGTTGTTTACTCATACAAATTGGCATTGCCTTTTTGCCGAAGTAGGTAATTATATAAGCAACTAAGTCAGTTAATTTCTAACTAATCAGCTTACTAAAACTTGGCAAGACAAACATATCATATCAACTGAAAGAAGAATATCACTCCCACAACCTACCCTTGTCACAGAAACTATAATGTGCTGCTCAGACACTGTTGTAACCTACCTCTGTAAAAGCAGTTTTTCTGGAGAGTTTTTTTGTTTTTGTTTAACAATTGTTGGAAAAAAAAGATGCAAAGTAACGCTTATGCTTTGATTCTACGCTGAGTGTTTGACGGTTTTAGGTTTAAGAGATCTTGGCCCAGTTTTTCGCATCTTCATCATTATCTATAATGCTGATTGTTGAAAAAAGGTGATTGTCCGTCTTAAAAAGATGCAGTTTTGTGTTGTTAGCTGATAAATAACGTACCGCCTGTCATGACCCACCCCCCCCCCCCCCCCCCCCCCCCCCGCCAAAAAAAACCCCTCTTCTCCCCATTTATGAAACTACACCAAAGCCACGGTGTGTGTGTGTGTATGTGTGTGTGCTTGTGTGTGTGTGTGTGTGTGTATGTATGTGTGTGTGTGTGTGTGTATGTGTGTGTATGTGTGTGTGCATGTGTGTGTGTGTGTGTATGTGTGTGTTCGTGCGTGCGTGCGCGCGCGTGTGTGAGTGTGTGTGTGTGTGTGTGTTCGTACGTGCGTGCGCGCGCGTGTGTGAGTGTGTGTGTGTTCGTGCGTGCGCGCGCGCGCGTGCGTGAACTCCCCCTCCCCATTAATGAAACTACACCAATGTCATGGTCGGTGTGTGTGTGTGTGTATGTGAGTATGTGTGTGTGTGTGTGTGTGTGTGTGTGAGTGCGTCTGTGTGTGTGTGTCTGTGCATGTGAGTGTGTGTGTGTGTTTGTGAATGTGTGTGTGCGTTTGTGTGTGTGTGTCTTTGTCTGTCTGTGTGTGTTTATGCGTGTGTGTGTGTGTGTGTGTGTGTGTGTGTGTGTGTGTGTGCGTGCGTGTGTGTGTGCGTGCGTGTATGTGTATGAGGTGCTTACGCGCGCACGTCGACATTTTTCTAGATTTCTTTCAGAGAAAACCGACTGTAAATGTAATATTACCCGCTATTACGAGCTAGTCGTGTGACAGAGAGTTTTCTTGCACACGAGACTGTAGATGTTTCACGACGGCTTTAGCCGGAGTGAAACAGCAGCAGTCGAGTGTGCAAGAACACTCTCTGTCACACGACTAGCTCGTAATGGCGATTATGTCTCACAGCTTCAACAGAGGAGAGAACAAACACGTTTTGCGTACTCACGCTTGATAAACCTAAACACAGGAGCAGCCATTGTGGAGAGATCTACTTTTTGACGAAAGTGAACGAACAACTATGAATGACGTCTCGGTATATGTGAATGACGTCACAGTCATCGTCACAGTCTGTATCTTTTGAAGCATTCCATTCTTCATGACGTCTTTCTGTGTCTGCATCCGCGAAATGTTTGTTCTTTCCGGGGTCTTTGTCATCTATGTTCAGAACTCTGTCCTTCTAGTTTCAGACTAACAGGCCTCCTGAGCGAGCCACTTTCCAAGGGAAGCTAAACTCGCGTATGGAAACAGTACTGTAGTCTGGGATGCCGTTTTCAGTATTCTCAGCGTTGAAGAATTTGTAAAGAGAAGACACGACAACAGCAGGAGAAATAAAAGTCGTGTGTGCATTTTGGGGCTTTTGGAGGGACGATTTCGATATTGAATCCGTTCTTGCACATGCTCCAAAGCGTGTAACATACAATCTTGCACACGTTTGCTTTAGTAGTGGCAAAGAAGGAAAGCGTGTGACATACTATGATAGACTTCTCACTTGATAGGATGTAAGGCCAAAACAAAAATTAGTCTGTTTACGGTATCCCGACCGACCCTATTTTTTCGCGCGACCCTAGACTTTGTTTTGGCATTTGGGGGAGAAAAAAAAAGTCTTTGTTTTTTGGGCAAAATAACTGAACGATATGTTTTTTGGGAAGAAAAAAAAAAGAAAAAAAAATTCCCGACCTACCGACCCTAGTTTTTTTGCCTATGTTACCGTAAACAGACTTTTTTTGTGGCCTAAACAGGGTGTCGCCTGGACTTCCTTCTTTTTATTCCAACGCTTATTTCTGTTTGCTTCGAGGGTTTTTTCTTCCATCTTTACTGACAACGTCCATGTTGATTTGCTCCATCACGGATTTTTTTTTTTTTTTTTTTTTTTTTTTTTGGTGGTGTTAAAAAAAAAAGGACAACCTTGTGACAATCTTGACACATCTAACTGACACATCAGCATATTTTTTTTGTTATCAAAATTGTTACTGGCAAGATGAGTGTTCAGGTTATCTTATAAGATCATTTGGCCTAGAAATAGATGCCTGAAGTATTTTAAATTGCAGTCGTATACGAACACAACGACCTTGTCATTACTCAGATATTTCTTTGGCGTGTTGAAAAATATCGCTGGAATGTACATGTGGCCTTGTGTTTGTGTGTGTGTGTGCGTTTTATAGACAGGGCATGCAGGTGCATGTCGTGTTTGGAAGAGAGAGAGCAGGGGCGGATCAGTTCATTTTATGGGGGGGGTTTCCAAAAGTATATTGTGAAGATATGGGTGTGAAGGCGCGAAGCGCCGAGCCGACGGCGCGAAGCGCCTAGCTTGCTAGGGGGGTCCGGGGGCATGCCCCCCCGGAAAATTTTGAAAAAAAGGATGCAAAATGGTGCAAGCTGGTGCATTCTGAGGATGATCATTACCAGTTCCAGGCAGCAGATTTTGTCACTGATTAATACCCACAAAATTGAAACTCAACCCAAAAAAACACACAAAAATATTTTTATTTTTTGGCTGGGGGGGGGTTTCCGGAAACCCCAGAAACCCCCCCGTCGTCCGCCCCTGGAGAGAGAGAGAGAGAGAGAGAGAGAGAGAGAGAGAGAGAGACAGACAGACAGAGGCAGACAGAGGCAGAGACAGAGACAGAGAGAGAGACAGAGACAGAGTCAGAGAGACAGACAGACGAGACAGAGAGAGACAGACAGACGAGACAGAGAGAGACAGACAGACGAGACAGAGAGAGACAAACAGACGAGACAGAGTGAGGGAGATAGTCAATTTGTGTTTTACATACAGAGTGAATGTATGTATGTTTGTGTGCATGTGTGTGCGTGCATGTCTGAATTTGTGCATAATTATGTGCATGTGTTCCTGTACGTGCATGAGCGTGTGTGTGTGTGTTTCATGTACGTGCATGTGTCTGCATGTTTCATGTCAGTGAACACAAATGTGTCCCTGCATGTGTACATGTGTCCATGTTTCTCTCGACTTTGAGTCTGTGCACACACACAATCTCTCCCTCAAGCACTCTTTCAGTTCACTCGATGTAGTTCAAAAGAATAAATTTTCAAAACTAGAACAATCGCTTTATTAGCTGTTGTGCAATGTCAGCTGATATCAAATCTCATGTGCATATTATGGAAACGCAATACACAACACACTAACTAAATCTGGAATGACAAAGACGGTAGTAATTAATTAAATACGTCAATACTCTGAAAGACATTGAATCAAATACAATGTAGTGGTTTTTTCTCCAAAATACTCTACCCTTCCAATGCATATGTACACTGCCAATACAAAGAAAGTATATGCATGGGTGGGACTGAAAAATGTCATCAATCCTGAAGAACCTGATGAACCAACCTCAACCAAACCACACACAAAACAAGTCGCGTAAGGCGAAAATACAATATTTAGTCAAGTAGCTGTCGAACTCACAGAATGAAACGCAATGCCATTTTACTCGTAGCATCGTCAGGCCACCGCTCATGGCAAAGGCAGTGAAATTGACAAGAAGAGCGGGGTAGTAGTTGCGCTAAGAAGGATAGCACGCTTTTCTGTACCTCTCTTTGTTTTAACTTTCTGAGCGTGTTTTTAATCCAAACATATCATATCTATATGTTTTTGGAATCAGGAACCGACAAGGAATAAGATGAAAGTGTTTTTAAATTGATTTGGACAATTTAATTTTGATAATAATTTTTATATATTTAATTTTCAGAGCTTGTTTTTAATCCGAATATAACATATTTGTATGTTTTTGGAATCAGCAAATGATGGAGAATAAGATAAACGTAAATTTGGATCGTTTTATAAATTTTTATTTTTTTTTACAATTTTCCGATTTTTAATGACCAAAGTCATTAATTAATTTTTAAGCCACCAAGCTGAAATGCAATACCGAACTCCGGGCTTCGTCGAAGATTACTTGACCAAAATTTGAACCAATTTGGTTGAAAAATGAGGGCGTGACAGTGCCGCCTCAACTTTCACGAAAAGCCGGATATGACGTCATCAAAGACATTTATCAAAAAAAGGAAAAAAACGTTCGGGGATTTCATACCCAGGAACTCTCATGTCAAATTTCATAAAGATCGGTCCAGTAGTTTAGTCTGAATCGCTCTACACACACACACACACACACACACACACGCACACACGCACACACGCACACACGCACATACACCACGACCCTCGTTTCGATTCCCCCTCGATGTTAAAATATTTAGTCAAAACTTGACTAAATATAAAAAGGGGGGAAAAAAGGCCATAATTGATTCCGGATTTCCGGCATATACCGGAAGAATCCCACCCATGTTTATGTTTGCATTTCTGGCATCAAATTCATGAAAGAGAGAAGAACAAAAGAACATAGCTGTAAAACCTCCGAAAGACAACCCACGCTGCGACGACTTTCACATTTCCGACTCAGTGTGATCCTGATCGATACTATACGTAGTTAGTGATAGTGTCTATGAACAAGCCCAATCGGTCAACACACTTCAAACAGCTTAAAGAATCAAATCTGATGAGTTTCGTGACGTGGTACTAGTCGCAGATTCACATTCCGCGGTTTCGTAAGCTGGTTTACATTTGGGTGAACTTTTATTGCTGTGACTCAGGGCCCCATCGCGTTGATATGTCAGAAATCAAAACACCACAATGACAAACACATACACGCATGATTGCGCCAAGGGGAATAAGCGGAACAGGGACTGAAAGAGAAGAACAAAACAAGGGCCGTGAAAGCTCCAAAAGCAAAATGTCAGCTTATTACTCAGCTAATCTCCGAGACAAGTTCTCTTCAGATACATAGTAATCTATAGTATATCAATGCTCATACATCTACCCACACACACCACGTTTAGCACCCAGCATCTGAGACAAAGTCCCCAAAAAACTTTTTAAAATAAATGATTGGAACGTTGGCAGTCTTTGTTTACAGATTTGCTCACAAAAAAACCCATTAGGAATCATGCGTACAGTGGTACCTGTGATGGGAGGCCCCTCTGATGAAAGGACACTTGCCATCAAAGGACGCCTTCAGTTGTCCCTTGGCTTACTACATGTATCTTGGCTGAAATATACCTCACATGCCAAGCCACCCGAAATGCAGGGACACTTTTTGCTGGGCCAAAGGGTGTCCTTTCATCGCAGGTACCTCTGTAATACCAAACTAACCCATTGGAGGCTACCTCCTCTTTTGCAAGAGGACAATTATTACATATTGGGACTTCAGCGTGAAAAATTCTCTCAGAGAACATCTAAAAGACTAATTTAAGACAAGGTGTCAACAACGCACAGTCTATCACAGTAGCAGGGCTAACACACAAAAAAAGCAAAAAACCCGAAAGGCCAGCTAGGGTCCACGGCGGCAGAGCCAACGGCCCGCTAGGGGGTCTGGGGGTCGAAGCTGAGGCTTTTTTTTTTGTAACTTGCAGAGGCAAAGAACAGCCTCTTCTGGTACAAAAATGTTTGTTACCAAATTATAAAATAATACACATTTTGCCTCCATCACCCAACCAAACTAAAAGAAACTTTCAAAAACATGATTTTCTGGTTTGTAAGAGTTGTCAAAAACCGTATTTCTTGCGAGAACTGGCAAGGTGTTCGCCCTGCAGTAGAGATGCAATAATAACAGCTGAAAACGATGTGTTCCTTTATCGACACACCTGTGTAACCTTGAAGAGCGCACGGACCCAAAAAACAGTGCTGTGATTTTGTTACACGTAATAAACATCACGAACGTAAAGGTCTAAGTTTTCAAAGGAGTCGATACACTGTCAACTCCAGACTTTGACATGTGCTCCTGACCCTGAACAGTATATCAAATTACATTTACACAAACACAGAACAATAGTGGCCCTGGAGAGTTTGTCACCCAAGGGATTAACCTTCATATTGCAGTAAATTTACAAATCCATTTTGGTTATGTTTGACACTGATAAGCAGACATTATGCAATCTTCAACTACAATAATTTGTACGTCCTTCTGACAAAGCAAACAATCTGCCACAATATCTTCTGACTGACATTTACCAACACAAAAAGCACCACCGGGAAAACTATCCTATGTGATATTTCATCAGCTGTGGAACAATTGCATTTAAATTCTGCAATTGGCTGTTGCTTTGAGATTTTTGTTTGTGTTATCCTTGGATTTCAGGAGAACTTCTTGTGCATAATTTACCTGGGCTCAAATGAGAAAAATTAATTCAGTGGCAAGTCAAGGGGAAACAAATTCAATTTACATATAAAAATATAAAACAGACACAATGAAATGGTACCAGTAGCTTGCATCAAGAAAAAATGTCACAAGATGAGCACACACTTCATAAGAACATAAATAGTCACTAGGAAATAAATACAAACTAATTCAAACAAAATAACAGGGAAAAAAAGAAAACCTAAACAACCAAAGAGACAAACAATGAACATCTAACTATGCAAGGCTCACAACATTTACAGGCAAACAAACAAGAACAGTTAATGAGACTTCAGCTCATTTTGCTTGAGTTTCTTATCCCAATGGGTTCTCTCCCCTGCCCTAAAAGATCCCAAAGATCTTCAATGAAACATCCTCAAGGCTTCAGCCAAATAAGTATAGCCTCAGGAAAATTAAAAATCCTTTCTTTCTTTCTTTATTTGGTGTTTAACGTCGTTTTCAACCACGAAGGTTATATCGCGACGGGGAAAGGGGGGAGATGGGATAGAGCCACTTGTCAATTGTTTCTTGTTCACAAAAGCACTAATCAAAAAATTGCTCCAGGGGCTTGCAATATATGACCTTACTGGGAGAATGCAAGTTTCCAGTACAAAGGACTTAACATTTCTTACATACTGCTTGACTAAAATCTTTACAAACATTGACTATATTCTATACAAGAAACACTTAACAAGGGTAAAAGGAGAAACAGAATCCGTTAGTCACCTCTTACGACATGCTGGGGAGCATCGGGTAAATTCTTCCCCCTAACCCGCGGGGGGTCTGCTGTACCGTGAAAACAGCTAACTCGCAAAAATGAATGCCACAGTGGTTGACGAAGCACAGTCAATAAAAAGGTAAATTCCGTAAACCAGGACTTCAACTTACAAAAATTACACAAGCAACTAGTCACTGGAGATAAGACATATAGGAATTATCAAAAATGAATTATAAACTTACATAAAAATCATATCTTCATAGTACAAACTGTAGGAAAAAGTACAAACACACCAATCCCTGATGAGCATAAGTTAAGCGAACAATAAGTAACAAACTACAAAAGTACAAAGGAAACATGGACTCATCTGTCCCATGATGCCACATAATAAAGAACACTAGAAAATAATTTAACTTAAAAAAGTACACCTGTAAGGATAATTCGAACACATAAGTAAACTATAACTCTATAACTATAATTATATGTGGTGTAAAAATTAATTGGTATTCAGACAGAATTTTGGATTCAATGATTTTGATTGCTATATACATTATCTTTTTGGCAAAATTACAAGGGAGAGAACCTACTGTCCCAGCCTTTGTAAACTATGAAAAATTGGTTTGAGGCAGAAAAATATCAACTCATAATGAATGGACGTTATATGCAGTTCGTGTCGGGAGTAGAAGCAATATAGCCACTTTTTTCACTGAGGACATGTTTTTTATTGTTAAATTTAGAGTTCTTTTGGTTTTTTTCCGCCTGTTGTCTTTCTTATTTTGGTGTTCTTTTGGTTCAAAGTAAAAGCACGTATTTTGCAACTCAAGTAATATTCTAGGGAGAAAAAAAACCAAAAAGTACAGCTGTAAGGATAAGTCGAACACATAGGTAAACTATAACTCCCTGACAACACAAATCTGAAACAGAGAAACGAACCGCTGACATTCCAAACTCAAGATTGAATAAACAAGCAGGGACGGCCAAATCTCAACATTTTCACTCGCCAACCGGGCGAGTAACTTCAAGAAAGTCACTAGCCCGGCATAAATTTCGCTGGCCCGGTACATACCACAGTTGATCTGCAGTGATTATATGGCTTTAAAACCCGATATTACAACCAAACGGGTCGCATTTGACCAGAATTTTCATTGGCCAGCCGGACGAGTTGCCAGGCGGATTCTACTAGCCCGGTGGATTTTGTACTCGCCCCTGGCAACCGTGCGGGCGATTTGGCCATCCCTAACAAGAAAGATAAGTTCACTAAACTTTAAATTATAGACTAAACATTAATTCAACAGGGGAAAGAACAAGACAGTCCAGGGTGTATCAATCGTTGCTCAGGTTCAGTTGAAGGGCTTGTTGGAGATAAAGTTGATAAACATCTCTAGGGCTGGTCGCGGTTTGTCGGTTGGTACCATGTGACCAGCTCCCTGTACAGACAAAACAAACATTGAAGTAAACTCAGGATAGTATTTATAGTATTGTTAGCTACAAACTGTATTTAGTGTGTGTGTGTGTGTGTGTGCGTGTGCGTGTTTGTGTGTGCGTACGCTGTTGCTATTGTACATCGCCGTGAGCTCTGGTGAGAAGGGGTGATTAATAAGTGTCCATTATTATTATTCTTATTAAAAGATGCCTTGGTAATTCTCTCACTCAATTGTTTCTTCGCTTCTTCATTCTCCCTATTTTCTGAACAAGAGGGTGAAAGTCGCTCATCCGTGCAACACTTCTTCTTGTCTAGATTGTCAAGGATTGCTCACACAGTCTCCTTTTATAAGCGCTCATTATACTTTGTCATACGTTACCTGTTTTGTGAGTGGAACCCCCTTTTTTAAGACGACCTCATACCCAATTTAAGATTCTCCCTCAGGGTTTAGCCTGGGAGAAAAAGGCAATGGGACATTTGTCCCCCTCAACCAAATTCCGATGGGACATAGTCGAAGGTAAGAAGCATCTAAGAGACATGTACGCGTTTTGACCAAAGATGCAAAATAGTGCAATATGGTGCCATCTGAAAATTAGCCGCTATATCGTGTTCTCTGTGTGTCTGTGTGTGTGTGTGTGTGTGGTGTGGGTGTGTGTGTGTGACGTTCCTATCCATCAAACCCGGTTCACGGCTAGTTAACACTCAGTAAAAACTGGGTTCATTTGAAAACTCGGTTCCTGAATCAGGGACCCACTTTTTTTAAGCATGAGAAAGAGTGAAAATAAAAAAATAAAATAAAAAAAAATAAAAAAAACGTCTTTTTTGACGGAAAGAATGTCATAACAATGTTCAAAATGACATTCTTTCCGTCCTCTATAGGCGACGAAATAGGTCAAATTTTGTGCCTTTTTTAGTGTAAAATTCGTCGATCCCGGACCGAGTACTGCACTCAGTGCCGTTGTAGTGCAAGTGCACTACAAAGGCACTGCGCCCAGTGCCGTTGTAGTGCAAGTGCACTACAAACGCACTATCCGTCGTGTGATGTGTGGACCCCAGTTTGGCGGAAAGGAACGTATGTATGTGCGTGCGTGTGTGTGTGTGTGTGTGTGTGTGTGTATGTGTATGTGTATGTGTATGAGTATGTGTGTGTGTGTGTGTGTGTGGTGTGTGGTGTGTGTGTGTGTGTGTGTGTGTGTGTGTGTGATCCGATGTAAAGTGTACATTTGGTGGCGCAGTGGTATGTAATCTCAATGCGCCCTTTGACGCACTGAAGGGAATTGTGATGGGATATTTTAGGATTTAATGTGCCAATGGCGCAGGGCGCACTTGTAAATGAAACCCTGCTCCCTTCTATATCACACCTTGCTTTTAAAGTTATTTTGTTCATAATGTTGTAAATTAACCTCAGTTAAACGACTCCCTCTATTGCCTCCGATTTTGGGAGGTTCCAAAAGGGGGGGGGGGGGTTCCACTGTCTTTGTTCATTCGTAACGGCACTCTCCAGAACTTTCGGGGCAAAATCAATCAAGTAAGACATAAGATTGTATTACAACCACTGTGGAGTACACAGGAATGTTGCTTGGCTTGAATTCATTCAAAACATATATTAATACATTCAAACACAACAACCAAACAGAGTGCTCACAACGAACTGCGTAAACACACACACACACACACACACACACACACACACACACACACACACACACACAACCACTCTACATTAAACCGCGGATATACTTACCCTGACAGTGACGTAAGTCAGTCCCTCAAACGCCTTGACAAATCCGGCCACCTGAGTGGTTTGAGACTCATCCTTGTATTTCCACTCCCCGCGCGGTTTGACAGTCTGCAATGAATCAGAACCAGACTGCACAGACTCATCAGAATATGCTTTTTTTGTGTGCTTAGCTTACATACTTTTTGACAAGAAAAAAAACCGAGGAGAAAAAAAGAGAAAAAAAAGAAACGCTTCACCCCTTGAGTCTACATGCATGCTACATTCATTAATTTTGGACTGTGAAAATACAGTTGAAGGGACTCAAAATCACTGACAGGTAATCCTTCTAAAGTTAAAGTCACACGGGCGATTCAATCGTTAAGATTCAATCGTTAAGATTCAATCGCGCGATTCGATCTTGAGCCGATCGCAGATCACATCGTAGGCCATTGACCCATCACACGATGAACAATTGACGAACGATTGACAAATGATTGACGAATGATAACTCCACACAAGCGGGGCGGAAGCGACGTGTCACAGTGAACACGGCAAACTCGCTGTGTGAGAGCCGACGCGAATGTTCGAACATCGCTCTACCTTCCTGAAAAATACCTTTCAGCATTATGCCTTTGCGAGAAAGTTAGTTCCCAGACAGTTGCAGTTAATGGCTGTACACGCCTAAAACGTCTCCTTTATATCTGAGTAAGAAACTGTTCTTCCAAAAAGTTTTGAATCGACGAAGAGACGCTGTCCGCCACTGTCCGCCATTTTTTCAAGTCACGGCGTGAAGGCCGCAACGACGCGTTCTGATTGGCTCTGCGCTGCGCTACGCTGCGATTGCCCTACGACTGGCTCGCAGGAATAGAACAAGTTCTAAAGCTCAAACCTACGAGGGAATCTCATGAGACTGAGTCGTAGCTTTGTCTTAGCTATTTTCTAAGACTCAGTCGCCCGTGTGACAGGGTAAATCTCACGATTGAATCGCGCATGTGACTGCCCCTTAAGAGGGCAGACAGTAACCCTGGTTGGCCAGTAGTCTAGGGAAGACAACTCTGCATGACCACAATCTGTGAATGAGGTCCACCTTGAAACCTCTTGCTGAAGATGACATTGAGTGTAGTCAGGACACGATGGGGAATGAATGCATCTGCATCTACAAATGATTGAAAAGAGCGCAGTTGCGTAGTGGTAACACGTCGGCCTCCTAATCGGAAGGTCGTGAGTTTCGAATCCCGGTCGCTGCCGCCTGGTGGGTAAGAGTGGAGATTTTTCCGATCTCCCAGGTCAACTTATGTGCAGACCTGCTAGTGACTTAACCCCCTTCGTGTGTACACGCAAGCACAAGACCAAGTGGGCACGGAAAAGATCCTGTAATCCATGTCGGAGTTCGGTGGGTTATGGAAACACGAAAATACCCAGCATGCCTACTCAACGAAAGCAGAGTGAGCTGACTATGCTCTCAGAGTATAGTTTGGGGAACGCAAATGGGCAAACGAGCTCACGCATAACCAGACAATTCTGGAACGCTGAAGAAGAAGAAAAAGATTGAAAAGGAAGGACAACCGAGAGAAACAACACAAGAGAGTAAGAAAAATAAAGTAAAGCAAAATTAAAAATAAATTTAAAAAAACGGACGATTACCGTACTTTCCGGGTGACAAGGCGCTTCGTTATCTAAGACGCACCCCCTTCTTTTTAAAACAATTTGTAATCCAGTCACCCATTGGACGCAGGGGGCCGATAGGGCGCACCAAAATTGAAAAAGTATACCGGTAGTCGAAGAATGAAAATAAGCCCGCGAGATCAAAGCCAGGTCCATTGTTTATAGACACGACCTTCTTCCCAGGGGTCAATGACCCAGTTTTTGCCATGAGGTGGTTCCTGTCATATCTGAGAGAGGAAACACTTCCTGCTTCGGGGTCAGTGACCGAGTTTAACAGAGTCGAACTCTGTGTGTGGGGGAGATCAAAGACATTGTGATAGCTGGGTGGCCTTGTTTATAGACACGACCTTCTTCCCAGGGGTCAATGACCCAGTTTTTGCCATGAGAGGTGGTTCCCCTGTCATATCTGAGAGAGGAAATACTTCCTGCACCCGGTCAGTGACCGGTCAGTGACCGAGTTTAACAGAGTGGAAATAATTATGTGTGCTCTGTGGCCAGATCAAAGGCAGGCATTGTGATAGCTGGGTGGCTTGAGAGCTCGAGGAAACTTGGCCAGGGCAGTACCTAGTTGCTGAAACATGCATTATCACAAGTTGTTTGACTGGTACTCAGACGGTCTCTTTGATTTTTTTCGTATTTCATACACGGATTAGGCGCTTCGTTATACAAGACGCAGTGGTCGAACTCGAGGAAAAGTCGCGCCTTATGACCCGGAAAGTACGGTAATCAGCAAGACGCCCATCAAGGCAGCATTTGTTCACATGCTCACTTCTTATGTCCAATAACTAAGGCTGATGGGGTCTATGTCGACCAAAAGAGTGGGATTCCCTGTAGGTGGAGTTCCTGGAGGGGGATTCGCTGTATACAGGGAATACCACAAGATTTAGTTCCTGTAGCGTGTCGCTGATATCGCTGATATCGCTGAAAGTCACGTGATGCTTGGCGACATCGGTAGAATTTGATGTTTTTCAATCTTTTTTGATAATTTCTTAGAAATTCGAGTATGGTTTGCAAGTTTTATTGAAAAACTCGACCCTGTGGTATTCCCTGTATACAGGGAATCCCCCTCCAGGAACTCCACCTACAGGGAATCCCACTCTTTTGGTCGACATAGACCCCATCAGCATAACACAATGGTACTTCAACATCCACGACAAATACTGCACTGTTGATAAATACAGATTTCGTACACATTCACATTTCTACTATTTCTATTCGATGTGAGCAGAGAAATCTTCACTCAGCATAACAACCATCAAGTCATACTTACAGGCAACATCAGACGATCCACAAACCACTCATCACCAAGGAAATTACAGGCCATGTCGATGTCACCGTTGTACACCAACACACGCACCTGAATCAGCAAAACATAAAATAAAAATGTAAGAAACAATGTTAGAACTCAGTCAGAAAATCAAGATTCTGTTGATTCAAATATATACAAAATGTACATACACCCTACATACAATGTGTCTGGAAACACCTCCGCGCAGAGGTGTTTTGCAGCCAGCGCAGCAAAGATAAAGAGGGAAAATTGTCTTGGCTCGCGTGGCAGCTGAAGCACTATGTCTCTATACTGCATACTTCTCTTTTGATTTGTTTGTTTGTTTGCTTAACGCCCAGCCGACCAGGAAGGGCCATACCAGGGCGGTGCTGCTTTGACATATAACGTGCGCCACACACAAGACAGAAGTCTCAGCACAGGCTTCATGTCTCACCCAGTCACATTATTCTGACACCGGACCAACCAGTCCTAGCACTAACCCCATAATGCCAGACGCCAGGCGGAGCAGCCACTAGATTGCCAATTTTAAAGTCTTAGGTATGACCCGGCCGGGGTTCGAACCCACGACCTCCCGATCACGGGGTGGACGCCTTACCACTAGGCCAACCGTGCCGGTTTTCTCTTTTGATTTTGTTATGCAAATTTAGTGGTGGTTTCAAGTCGTACAAAAATATTCAAAGCAAAATTCCAACCTGCTGTCCTCCATGAGGTAACCTTTGATTCTGAGTTTGTCAGATGACACAATATTTAATTCAAAATTTTTTTTAAACATTCTCCTGAAGCCAATGGCATGTTACGAACAGCCGCAACTGACAGTGAACTACAAATTTATCATACACCCAATTCAGAATACTAACAATGTGCCCTCACAGCTTTGATCCAACACAATTTTGATTTAGTTAGGACTTGTTTAAGAGTATTTAAAACATGAAATATGACGCACACTAGCATAATTCTTCAAACGAAAGGACAAATTAGGCACACACACACACAAAAACCATGTGTTCGCACTGACACACGACCGCAATAACTTATTGTTCAAGAACTGACCGACGGGCATAATGGCTTAGTGGTAAGATGCCGGCTTCCAAAGCGGAAGGTCGCGGGTTCGAATCCCGGCCGCACCTGGTGGAGATTTGTCCGATCTCCCAGGTCAACTTATGTGCAAGACCTGCTAATACCTTAACTCCCTTCGTGTGTACACGCAAGCACAAGACCAAGTGCGCACAGAAAAGATCCTGTAATCCATGTCAAAGTTCGGTGGGTTATACAAACACGAAAATACCCAGCCTTCTTCCTCCGAAAGCGGCGTATGGCTGCCAAAATGGCAGGGTAAAAATGGTCATACACGTAATTATCCACTCGTGCAAAAACACTTGTGTACATGGGAGTTTCAGCCCACGAACGCAGAAGAATAGAAGAACTAACCAAACCAAGACAGTTTACTTACCCCTTTGCCGAGAACTTTCTTGTACTGAGCACTCATTTCGGTGTACACTCTGTGGTAGTCAATGTTGCTGAAACAAACATAATTTATGGATACTTGTACTTCAAAACTCAAAAATGAGTAAGTTTATGACACGTTTAATTATAGACAAAAGCATGTCGAACTCGCAACCTCTCGCTTCCGAGGCAAGTGCGCTTACCACACGGCCACCCAGACCACTTATGGCAGAATGCCCAAGATCTTTTACATGTCACTGTTAGGACACTGAGGTGGGTCATGGATACTGTCTCTGCGTCTGCAAATAAAGTTGACCGGTGTCCATCCCAGCCCGGATTCCCACCCCTTTTCTTAGGATCACAAGTCCACTGCTCTACCAACTGAGTTATATACGAGACAAAGGCCTAGCAACTAAAACAGAGTTAAAAAACAAAGGATTACTGACACAAGACGATTATACATTTTCACTTCTGGAAGCTTCATCAGGAAAAGAACACAAAAGACAACAAAAAACAGACGCAACACGGAACGAACAGGGTTTGAAAGAAAATGGAGGGAAAACACGCAAAAAGGGGAAGGAACTCTAGGAACGGAAATGAATGAAAGGGGAGAGAAGTGGTTGGATGATGTCAAGGGCACAGGCATACAGACTAAACGTAATCCACACTCATAAACGGGGGGGGGGGGGGAGAAAGGGGAAGAAAAAAAAAATTAAAAAGAGGAAAAAAACACGCACACACACACAACACACACAACACACACACACAGTTTAACTGATTGTGATATTCACATGCACGCACGCACACATACACTCAGACAAATATTAACAGTTTTAAACCAAGGGCTTGACAATTAAGGGGGGGTTAAAAAGGGAGGTTCCATTGTTCTAATCAATGAGCACAAACTTCTCACGCGCAAGGTGCCCATTCAGGCAGGTGAGCAGGAATGTGCAGTGCTGTGCGGACGTCTTTGGAGTTCATGTACTTGATGTAACCGTCAGCCTTGATGCAGGGAGGGGTCACCGACACACGGCCCAGCTTCTTGATAAACTGTCAACAGTCAAAGCAAGTCGCATGAAGCAAGATTAATACATTTAGTCAATCTGTCCAACTCTTAGAATGATAATGAATGCACTGCATTTCACGAAGACGGAAAGCGTCGACACAATTTATGCACGTGGAAAACATGATCGCTCGAAGTGACAAGCCAGTATAGCTCAGTAGAGTACAGCGCGAAAGTGCGCTTTTCTGTATTCTTTTTATTTTTTTGAGCTTGTTTTTGGAATAAGGCACAACAAAAAAAATAGGTCTGTTTACGGTAACATAGGGTGAAAAAATAGGGTCGGTAGGTCGGCTTTTTTTTTTCTTTTTTTTTCTCCCCTCTCTATGATGTTTCACAGTTCATTTCTTCTCATCAATCCCTGTTTTTGCCTGTTGAAAAACGTTAATGATACTAAAACTCGCTGGATAGGTACTGATAATTTTCACCCCATCCTTTTCATGACAACATTTATCAAGCTTTACAGCTAGCGGGTGGCGAACACCACTGCGTGCATCCATTTTGAAAGGAAGTAACACGAGTGACGACCCTTTACTCCTAACAGTACTTTGAGCTTACCTCCCTTCTGTGGTCTGCTGTTTGAGTGCAAACAGCTCTATTTTGGATGCGGGTTTTTTTTTTTTTTCATTTTTTCTCAGACGATCCAAAAAAAGATTAGGGTCGGGCCTAAAAACTAGGGTCGGTCGGGTTACCGTAAACAGACATTTTTTTTTTGGCCTAAGGAAATTCTTTATTATCCCAAGAGTCGTGCTATGCAGGTGTGTGCATGTTTAAGTGTATATTAGCAGCTAAGTGCACTTTCTAGCAGAATGACTCAGCCCATGACGGACAATTTTGCCAAAGAAAATAATTCCAAGCAACATCTCTGGAATACAATTTTTTTGTGCTTCAATTCTCTCCATAACTGCAGATTACATCCTGAAAAAAGCATACCTGCAACAGTTGTTTTACTCCTGTCTTTTAGCTGCACTCAATGCCTTCTATAGCGTCGAATATTGCCCTCTCAAGATCCCATAATTATGCAGTTCCTGGAATGCCCTGAAACGCTGCTACACACAGTGCTCCCTATGACGCATATCTGTTTTTGTTTCTACTGGTTTCCTGCCAGGTTTGAGCATTAATCGTTTATCATTTTGAAAAACTCGCAGTGTTTCTAAGCTACATTTTTTTTAAAGTTTGAAATTGACGGAGTTACTTCCCATGTCACAGGAGCTAAAGGGTTGCCCACAGCACGATACAGTAGGAAACAAAATTGCTTAGAATTGGGAAAAAATGCTCAGCTGATCATTCCCTTCACTGTCTTATCTTTACATTCATTTCTGTTCATTTCCTTTATTTTCATCAATGTCTTATCTCACTATTTAGAAACTGTTCTCCCGTTGAATGATTATCAAAACCTACCTGTGTGTGAAATTTAGAGGCCGAACAATTCTCGTTACTACAAAACTCATCAAATGACACAGGTGAGTCAAAAATCCTTGTCCAGGATCCTTTGGACAGGGAGTCAAGGGATGGCCAAATCGCAAAATTTAAACTCGCCAGCCAGGCGAGTAACTTCAAAAAAGTCTCTAGCCTGCCCAAAATTTCGCTGGCCTGTTACTTACCACAGTTGCTGCATCTGCAGTATTTATAATGCTTTGAAACCAGCAATGTGTAACTTCTCACTCTCTGCATATAAAACCAAAAAGGTAGGATTTGACCAGAATTTTCACTTGCTAGCCGGGCGAGTAACTTCAAAATAATCTCTAGCCCGCCAGAAATTTCGCTGGTACATACCACAGTTGCTGCATCTGCAGTGTTTACAACGCTTTGAGATAGTACAACCAGAAGTGTTGGATTTGACCATAATTTTCACTCGCCAGCCAGGGCGAGTTGCCAGGCGGTTTCTACTAGCCGGTGGAATTATTTTACTCGTCCCTGACGATGGGGCGGACAATTTGGCAATCTCTGGAGTTGTTAGCGACAGGTGGTTGCCAAGGCATGTTCAACTGTATCTCAAATGCTTTCCCTTACCGCTCTTTCCTTCTGCATGGTGGGTGTCTTGGCAAAACTCCAGCCAAAGTTGGCGGTGACCAGACGGGCGTGAAAGGGGTCGTAGAGCGTCTTCATGCCAGTGCTGGCCGTCTGGTAGCACGGTCCGTACAGGTTGTAAACGTTGAGGCCCCCACTGTACACAACGGCCATCCCTTTTTCAAGCTGCAAAAATCAAAATTAAAATTCAATCAAAAAAGGAAACGATAGTACAGATTGTAAATGTTGAGGCCCCCACTGTACACAACGGCCATACCTTTATTAAGCTGCAAAAATTAAAATTGAAATTCAATCAAAACAGGAAATGATAGTACACATTGTAAATGTTGAGGCCCCCACTGTACACAACGGCCATACCTTTGTCAAGCTGCAAAAATTAAAATTGAAATTCAATCAAAACAGGAAACGATAGTACATGTACAGATTGTAAATGTTGAGGCCCCCACTGTACACTTTCTTTCTTTATTTGGTGTTTAACGTCGTTTTCAACCACGAAGGTTATATCGCGATGGGGAAAGGGGGGGGAAAATGAATAGAGCCACTTGTTAATTGTTTCTTGTTCACAAAAGCACTAATAAAAAAATTGCTCCAGGGGCTTGCAACGTAGTACAATATATTACCTTACTGGGAGAATGCAAGTTTCCAGTACAAAGGACTTAACATTTCTTACATACTGCTCGACTAAAATCTTTACAAAAATTGACTATATTCTATACAAGAAACACTTAACAAGGGTAAAAGGAGAAACAGAATCCGTTAGTCGCCTCTTACGACATGCTGGGGAGCATCGGGTAAATTCTTCCCCCTAACCCGCGGGGGGAAACTACAACAGTCCCTCTCTTTTAAAAACCACAACAACCTAAGAACACGAGGTCTTAGAAGATTACCTCAGAAGGAGGAATTATTAGTGCTCAAACAGGGGCCGCATGCTGTTTGAACACAACAGCGCATTTGAAGTTTGTACTCTTTCAACCCATGGAAAAGGGCGGGGATGTAGCTCAGTCGGTAGCGCGCTGGATTTGTATCCAGTTGGCCGCTGTCAGCGTGAGTTCGTCCCCACGTTCGGCGAGAGATTTATTTCTCAGAGTCAACTTTGTGTGCAGACTCTCCTCGGTGTCTGAACACCCCCGTGTGTACACGCAAGCACAAGACCAAGTGCGCACGAAAAAGATCCTGTAATCCATGTCAGAGTTCGGTGGGTTATAGAAACACGAAAATACCCAGCATGCTTCCTCCGAAAACGGCGTATGGCTGCCTAAATGGCGGGGTAAAAAACGGTCATACACGTAAAATTCCACTCAAGCAAAAAACACCAGTGTATGTGGGAGTTTCAGCCCACGAACGCAGAAGAAGAAGAACCCATGGAAAAAGCAGCAAACGTGAAGGAAAACACTGGTGAACGTATTGAAACAAGCAATGAAAACACTCACATATTTCATGCACCCAGCGGTACGCTGTGCATTCTGGGAAAAGGTACAATTAGTGGAGTTGCCATTACAGCAGGAGTTGATCAGATTTCCCCACAGACTGAAAAAAAAATTCAGAAATAATAAAATTGCTATTTTATTTCCATCCGTACAATCTGTGAAATGCAAAAACATGACTAAACCAGAGCCGTTCACACTGAACTCTCAGACCAAAAAAAACACAAAATCATGATGACAAAAGAAAAGTCAGATTCTCTAAGTTCCCTTTGTTTTGCCCCTTTCAGCTCCATCTGTTGTACTTCTAGATTTAGCCCACAAAATTCCTAGTTTCGGTCTTCAACTGCTTATATCTTCTAAACCAGTGGACGTAATGACCAATACAGGCTGTTGCTCAATTTTAGCGCTATAGTTGTATGGTATTCAAATTTGCAGAAGCTTTTTCTGCCTTCTTATTTATAACCATCTACAAACATACACGCACACACGCTACATGGACACACATACACAAACTCTCTCTTTTTGTCATGCATTATATAAAATCTGAGTGAAACTGATTCAGGCACAACCTAGCCCATGGGCACAAAAGATAACCGAACAGATTTTGCAAATCATCTCTCTCTCTCTCTCTCTCTCTCTCTCTCTCTCTCTCTCTCTCTCTCTCTCTCTCTCTCTCTCTCTCTCTCTGCTCATATGAAATACATAGTGCAATTACAATGATTAACTAAAACAAAATATTAAAAAGACAAACAAATATTAACTTAAAACAGAACTAAATAAAAAAAAAATTAAAAAATTAAGTGCTTCAACCTAACAGGTCAACCACCGCATACTTTGCGTTTCACATGACAATATCATAAACCTCTTCGATCATGTGATGAAGCAAACACTTAACCTAAATTTACCACAGTGCAATACAGCAGCCCCACATACATGTTTAAACAAAGCTACTGACAGCAGAATATTTATCTCACTGCATCAATGACATCAACCTGATTTTACAGTACTCCACAACTCAAGTGTCATAAGCAGCAATTATTCATGCAGGTCAAGTGTTAGAGGTCAAAGGAAGCACTCCTGAATAATGTAATCTTGCGTGTCATCATAGCTAAAATAAGGGTCAACAACTTTGTTTGTGTCCTGCTCTGTCCTGGTTTTTAAGGCTTCAATTTTTTTTCTCAGGCTAACAATATATATAATTTTTTTAGATTATTTAACCAAACAAATACTATTTGTCTATTGTGCATCTTGTTCGTCTATCTCAAAGACTAGTTAATACATATGCATAGTTCTAATTGTCTATAAATAAATTGTCAATAAAATCATGTTTCTTACTTTATGATACAGGGGGCATCCTTCCCTCGAACTAGCCCCCCCCCCCCCCCTCCCCTCCCCCACCCAAACCAAACCCACCCACCAACCCACCCCCACGGCTTATAACACAGTGACACAGGGCACTTTTGTAAACCCATCCCTACAGTGTATAACCCTGAGTTCAAACAAGACTTTTCCCATTGCCAACCAACAAAATCTAGAGTATTTCAAGGAGTTTCCAACTTACTCTTCTCCGATCAGCCCATGGAAGTATGCAAAGTACACGAGAGAATCGTCATTCAGCTCATCACTTGACAGGCCGTTGCCGACAGCAAAACCCTGGAAGACACAGAAAAATAAAATGAAGAGTAAGTTAACTTTGTCGCTTGTCATCAGCAACTGCAAGCACATTTTTGCACGACTTGGATAAAAAAAAAAAAAATATATAACAAACTTGTCAAAATCAGTACGCTTGAAAATGAATGCTTGACAAGAATACTCTACAATTGGCCCTATTAGTATGAAAGTGACGTCAAGTCAAGTTTTGATTAAATGTTTTAACATAGACGGGGAATCGAGACAAGGGTGTGGTATATGTGAGTGTGTCTGTGTGTATGTGTAGTGATTCAGAGAAAACTATTGGACAGATCTTCCTAAAACTGCACATGAAAATTCCTGAAATATATATATTTGACGATGTCTGGACTATGGGATTGCATTTTATTTTCGAAAACCTTAAAATTAGTTAATTAGTTTGCTCATTAAAGTTGTCATTCAAACCGAATTTTCACTTACAGGTTTAACAAGAAGAGCAAACGCTCGATCGAGTCACTTTCGCAGTTCTGAATATTATATGAGGCATCAGATGGACAGGAAGAAATTGCTATTCACAACACAATGAGTCACGTTCACATAAAATTTGAGCCCGGTCACTTTTATAGTTTCCGAGAAAAGCCCAACGTTAAGTTGTGTGTTGCCGAACAGAAAAGGCTAGTTATCTCCCTTGTTTTTCTGATAACGTTCGTAAAAGGCTACAGATGTAAATACTTTGATGTAAAGAATAATCCTACAAAGTTTCAATCACATCCGATGAACTTTGTCAAAGATATAAAATGTCTAATTTTTCCTTTGACGCTGACCTGTGACCTTGAAAAAGGTCAAAGGTCAACGAAACCATCGTTAAAGTGTAGAGGTCATTGGAGGTCACGACTAAACAAAATATGAGCCCGATCGCTTTGATAGTTTCCGAGAAAAGTCCAACGTTAAGGTGGGGTCTACGGACGGCCGGCCGGCCGGCCGGCCGGACAGACTAACACTGACCGATTACATAGAGTCACTTTTTCTCAAGTGACTCAAAAATGATAGCATTAAATTCTTCATCTTCTCCTGAATTCAAAAATATATCGATACGTCATGTTTGCTCTAAAAGTGTGCTCAGAATCAAAGAAAATAGGTCAAGTAAGTACTACGATTCACTTGCTTCGCGGAGACGAGGGTGACCCGTCTCTGTCTGGTCTGTATGCTCTGTATGGTTAATCGAGACTATCAAAATGTAGTCTTGGCGAAGACTGGTTTATGATGTTGATCTTTTAGTGTCATGCCGACGGATTGACTAAACATTTATATTGCTTCATGCGACTTGTTCTTTCTTGAACAAGCATCCCTGGAATTACCTTGAAATTGAAGGCACTGTCGTCCACCACCAGCGCACTAAGGGTAGGAACGTAGATCCCTCCGTAACTCTCGCCCGTGATGAAGAACTCGTTCGCCTTGTATTCGCTGAACTTTTTGAAGAAATCCTGCAGAGCCATGTAGTTGTCATGGGCTGTCTGTAACACACACACACACACAGACACACAAATATGAGTTATTCTCCAGAGCTGTGTACCATTGTTACCATACAGATTGGTTTCAATAATATTAATAAATACTGGTTCCATATTTATCCTTGTCCTGCAGAGAAAGAATTAAAAATACATTTTCTTTGTCTACGTTCAGTAAATTACAAGCGTTTCAAAGTATGTCAACTTCGTAACATGGAAACCAAAAGTTGTGACATGGATTTGAACACTATAACATTTGAAAAAGAGAGGACAAAAATATATACTATGTTAATTGTTGCATGTGTGTATCATTATGGGAACCAGCCAAAAGAGTCTTCGCCGAATCCTTTATCTTTATTAGTGGGGCTCCTATGTTGCAAAATCATTCAAATCATGCAACAAACACCAAATTAAGCAAATATGAAGAGTTTTATGTGCTTAACAAAACCTGATACAGAGCCATCGCGAAAAATAAAAAAATGGGTAGTTTTTAAAACAATTTTTCAAAATGGCCACCAGTGTAAACGGTTGGGTATGTTAGGCATATTTCACTTCATGTGATTAACAGCAAATTTGGCGTAAATGGACATTTGCTTTTGCTTAACAAAACCTGATACAGAGCCACCGTGAAAAAATTAAGAAATCAGTAGTTTTTTTACAATTTTCAAAATGGCCGCCAATAAAAGGGTATTCAGGCATTTTTGATGCTACAAGACATTCTCTTGCAATAGAAACTAACACAAACACATTTTTAAACAAACAATACATGTATTGTTGGTGCAGAGAATGATTGGACGGTGTGGGTGGCAGGGTTGAAGAATTTGTGGATTACCTAAACTGTGCAAAAATAAATATATTGCACCAATTTTCATACCAAAACGAAAACATTCATTCCTGTGCTGTTATATTCAATGTATGCTATTGAGGGCACTCAACTTGGCTAACTGGAACACTTTTAAGATAAAAGGTGGCCTTTACATGGGTTATTTGACCGCCGCCCAAATAAGGGTACCCCCAAAATAAAACTGATAAAAATGTAATGTATCAACTCAAAAGTCGACTAAAATTCATAATCGCTGTATTTCGAAAACGTTGTTTGTTCTCATGTGTTTACACAACTAGCACATTCCGGCAAGTGTCTATACTCAAAAGAAACTTTGGCAGTACTTGAAACAACCATCTGTCATATATACATGCGAAGTCAAAAATATGTGGGATGTAAGCCAACAAACCTGTGGCAGTTTTTAAAATATTATTTCGTGAAGATTTGAAAGTGTACTCAAACGGTTGAACTACGCCTCGTGCGTAGACACACATTCCTGAAAGTTTCAACGCAACCCACTTGGTCATTGCTAAAATACATGGATTTTAGTTGACTTGGGTATCCCTCAAATTTGACACATAAACATCTCATCCGTGAGATCGACACATACATCAGTAGGTACAATGGCACAACACTAGAAATATGCAAGATGGCGAAATAAAACAACCTGTTCTGGATGGATAATCAAGTTGACTTTCTCTTCGTATACAACAGTGACCCGGTTGTGCCTCAGGAATTGTCGGCTTTTTAAAAGGTACCCGAAGTTTTTGTCACATCTCTTTGTCACGTCCTTATTTTGACAGCGTAAATGATGATGTTAAAAAAAAATGTGCCAGATAGCGAAGATGCGAGCCTTTAATGGCATAGACAGTTTGAATAAAATGACACAGGAATAAAAGTTTGAGTTGGGGTATGAAAATGGGTGCAATAATATTTTTGCACAGTTTAGATGTTGACAGTTTTCACAGGCATGCAAGCACATTTGCAGAGAGCTGTGCTCTGCAGTCCTTCTTAGCAGCATTTGCAGCGTTTTGTTGTACAGCTCTTCTTGCAGGCACACCTCATGAGTTCTCGGCACACGCTGGATACCTCTTGAAAGCTCGTCCAGAATGACTCCCACTTTCCAGCCTTGAACTGCCAGCCCACAGAGTTTGGAAGTCTAATAGGTAGATGGCTCTTCTCAATCTCATGTCCTGCAGCAGCACCTCACTTGTAAGGGGATTATGGTCAATTTGGCAGCTCTTTTTACTGAAGAGGTACCGTCTAGCACTGTTTACACCCAGTACGTTGCTGGTTTTGTCCTACAGATGTACACCAAAAAGCTCTTGTGCTGCCCTGTCAGTGGTACTCAGCTTACAAAGAGGAGCAGACAACCTGAAGAAAGTTTGAGTGACGTCTTCAAATGCTTGCCATACTTCCCAAGCCTTCTGATTCCCCAATACCATTGAAGAACGACATAGTGTCACAGCCTGTAAGGCTATGCAAAATGGGCAGACAGGGTGACTTCTCTTGGCCAATGGCTTTGGCAATGTGGCGATACACTTCACGAGCAGAAAAAAACGCAACACAGCTGGAATGAGAAGCAGACTGTCTGGCCTCCTCTACATCCATGGTGCAGGAAATCAGCCTGGGGTACCCTTCACACAAAAGATGAAAAGTGACATTTTTATTTGAATGTATTTGAATAATGTTTACTATCTCAGAGAGTCGGTCAAAGCCGGGTTAGCAAGTCTTCACACAACAGACCAAAATGAAAGAAAATTGTATTTCATGAATTCGTATAATTCTTACTGTTTCAGGTTAAAAAACAAACAAACACAGTTTCCAGTGACCCAACTGATTCTGGAATCTTTCTGACCGCTACATTTATTCGCTTCAAACAGTCGCTAACAGAATGTTGACCATAGTGAGGGTTCGTACGTTAAACCCATCAAATTCACAGAGGTCGCTTACAAATGATGTGCAAACATGTTCCAATTAATACAAATAAAAATATCTTACTGTTATGATGTATTAGGTAACAAACCTTGATACAGTAGTACTACTACTAGTGAAATCGGCTCCCTTCTGTGGCACCGGAATAAATGCAGAACGCTTGTTCCCAGGAACCGGCATGTGGTGTAACTCTTGTATATATCCTGTAAAAATAAAATTCACACCAATGCACGGTCAACTTCAAATAAGCAAAAGGATGAGAAACAAGCAACAAACCAAAATTGTAAAACTCAAAGAGCGGTACCTCTTCATTTTTCAAAACCACTTATCTCATTTGATTAGCATACACTGTATGCTTTTGTCTGTTACCTACCGTCTTTGAAAGTTTGATCACAACACTGTAAAGACATGGGGAGTGGAGTGTTTTTATCTCCAGCTGGTCATCCTACTATCTGGCCTACCCTCACTCAGTTTTTGACTCTACCCCTCCCCACCTTATGGAAGTCCTTAACGTAGGCAGGACTAATCATTTATCATACCATGAACAATCTCTTTCTCCTCGCCTTTTATTCAAAGTTCGTTTAATCTGTTTAAAATCACCAGCGTGGCGATCATGATTTCCTTACTTGTAATCAACAGATAGATCTAGATCTATCAGCATCACAATCCAGCTGATGAGCTATTGCAAGATTAAACAAAGTCTCTGCATTTCAGCGCTTCACCCGATGAATAACAGACCCCAGGGGAGAATTAAACAGTAAAATGATGTGACATTGGTGAATGGATGCGTATTCTTGAAAACTTACCTTCAGAAACGTTGCTTTCGCTCAAATCAAAACACGCAATGTTGCGGAGGCCGCCATCTTGAATTTTCATGCTGCGGATATATAAAATTCTAAAAACGATCAAATTAAATACCAGAACACAAAAATACCCATAAGAGTATTTATGTCATGCATGTGTTATCAGCAGACAACTTCTGGTGCATGGTAAACCATTGAATTTTACATTTGCTGAGTTGGGAATATTTACTGCTGAGCGCTTTTGGTACGAATTTCGTCTGCTGTAAATGCAGCCTTTTATTCCCTATCAAAGACAAAAAAAACGATTTCTGAAGTGGCTCTGTATCTGAAATCCCTTAAATAATTATAAGGAACAATATCACAAAGTATGGTGTTTGTTGCAAGATGTGAATGATTTATGAGTGCGTCTGCAACATACGAGCCCCACTATATTCCATGTTTTTGTCTGGTTGCTAATTTTGCATCATAAAATATATATATATTTTGACTGACCAATGAGCTGCAACTGACCATAACAATAACGCACAAACACACTTTCAAATAATCAGCCCTCCCCGTAATTTACCATGCAAATTAGGTTTCCTGCGACTAAGTCACAGCTAGCTGCGATGTAGTTATATATCCTTATATGGAGATCCCACCCGCGAGCTTGATGTGATGGGGTCGCCCCTAGCTGCGATGTTCCCTGCGAGCTTGCCGCAACCTAGTTGCAGCTAGCCGCGATGTCCTGGACCCCTTACTGTGAGCTTCTTTCAACTTACCCTGTCATCATCAGTGGTGTAGTTGCCATCATCAGAGTATGAGTAACCCACACCAGCTGGTGCCTCCAGGTACAGCATGTTGGCCACCTGTCACATGACCAGGTCATTAATTAGCAAATATGAAAGTCGTAAGCCACGAGTTAAGAGAAATGATTCATCCCGCCTTAATCTGGATAACATAACTTATCGCGGCAATTTAACATTGTACAGCACAACAACAACAAAAACAGGTAATAAGCAAATTATGAAAGTCATAAGTCACGAGTTCACAGAGAAATGATTCAATATCACATGGATAGCATAACTTATCGTTGCAATTTAACATTGTACAGCAAAAACAAAACACCAATCATCAGCTCTGGCGAGTCATTTCTGCAGTTTAACCTCTCTTTTCCCCGATATTAAATATAAAGTTTCAAAAATAAACTTTGATTTAATTAATATACTTACCAACTCACACAGATAGCAACCAAACGAAGTTATTGCTATCTATGTGAGTTGGGAAGAATATGTAATTTAATCTTAATCCAACATGCATTGTAGGTGCTCGAGTACACATTACATTCGATATAACCAAGTCACAGATCCACTTCGCTAAGTTCACAGATCCACTTCGCTAAGTTCACAGATCCACTTCGCTAAGTTCACAGATCCACTTCGCTAAGTTCACAGATCCACTTCGCTAAGTTCACAGATCCACTTCGTTAAGTTCACAGATCCACTTCGCTAAGTTCAAGACTGAAAGACGCTTGTTTAGAACATGAAAGCAAAGGGATGAAAAAACTAACTAAAAACAAACAACATAGTCCACTATAGTTCAGCAAATCCCAAAGAATGTGTTTTCAGATCAGCAGCCCCTCTGAAAGATCAAAGATTGTTTCAGATCAGCAGCCCCTCTGAAAGATCAAGATTGTTTCAGATCAGCAGCCCCTCTGAAAGATCAAGATTGTTTCAGATCAGCAGCCCCTCTGAAAGATCAAGATTGTTTCAGATCAGCAGCCCCTCTGAAAGATCAAGATTGTTTCAGATCAGCAGCCCCTCTGAAAGATCAAGATTGTTTCAGATCAGCAGCCCCTCTGAAAGATCAAGATTGTTTCAGATCAGCAGCCCCTCTGAAAGATCAAGATTGTTTCAGATCAGCAGCCCCTCTGAAAGATCAAGATTGTTCTACAGTGGAACCCTCCTTCAATGACCCCCCCCCCCCCCCAATTTAAGACTTCCTCCCTATTTGTTTGTTTGTTTGCTTAACGCCCAGCCGACCACGAAGGGCCATATCAGGGCGGTGCTGCTTTGACATTTAACGTGCGCCACACACAAGACAGAAGTCGCAGCACAGGCTTCATGTCTCACCCAGTCACATTATTCTGACACCGGACCAACCAGTCCTAGCACTAACCCCATAATGCCAGACGCCAGGCGGAGCAGCCACTAGATTGCCAATTTTAAAGTCTTAGGTAGGACCCGGCCGGGGTTCGAACCCACGACCTCCCGATCACGGGGCGGACGCCTTACCACTAGGCCAACCGTGCCGGTTTTCCTCCCTATTAAGACCCTGTTTTTTCAGGGTTTTTTGTTCATAATCACTGTACATTTACCCCCATTTTAAGACTCCCTCATTTTTAACGGCACAGTAAGCCTCCCGTAAACCATCACAGATACGGTCAGGCTTTTACACACAGTACAAACACCCTTTCATTTAAACACTCACCGCTTGAGAACATCCTAGGTGCCCCCCGTAAAGAGCGAGCAATTTTCAAAGAATTTATTTTGGCGTGGCTTATCTTACCCCTGAGCCATCATGAACCCGTGTGATCCAGTTTCCCTTTTCCACAATGTAGTCGTCAGTTAGTAATTTGAATGCGACTCGATGTGAGCTTATCTGCAATAGCACGTTTTTATGCAGGAAACAAACGGCTGTGGTTCACAAGAACTCTAGCGATGGCTTTTGACTGTTGAGAGGAACTGGCGATATGCATAAACCGTCGTCTGCTACGACCCTTGCGTGACCCTGCTTCCGGGCTTTTCTTTTTTTAAACTTTGACAACTTCGAATTGTACTGATCTTGTCTTGATGAAAAAAGAATTCTTTTATGATTAAAGAATGTTTGTGTAACAAGCTGTCAATTTATTATTTAGATTTTAAAAGTTAGGTCTAGCGCAAAAACGCACCACGGTCAAAAAACATTCTTCAGTCCACGGCTATCGCCAGTTTAGAATGAGACCCGAAGGGAAGTAACTCATTTTTGACCCGAGTTCAGGATGGGTCCAAAACGTGTCAGAGACAATCTGCAAAAATTAATTCTTTAAAAATTGCTCGCTCTTTACATAGGGCACCTAGGATGTTCCCGTTCGGTGAGCGTTCAAATGGAAGGATGTTTGTACCGTGTGTAAAAGCCTGACAGTATCTGTGATGGTTTACGGGAGGCTTATTGTGTGTAAAAGCCTGACAGTATCTGTGATGGTTTACGGGAGGCTTATTGTGTGTAAAAGCCTGACAGTATCTGTGATGGTTTACGGGAGGCTTATTGTGTGTAAAAGCCTGACAGTATCTGTGATGGTTTACGGGAGGCTTACTGTGCCTTTAACACCTCATTTTCTCAAATTGTTGGAGGTCTTAAAAGGGGGGTTCCACTGTACCCACAATGCATCAAGATGGCACATCAGTATCAACATGCAAGAGAGATTATTGAGTTCCCTCACTGCTGGCCTTTCGGTTAACCTTGTACAGTGGAAGCCCAATTTAAGACTTCTCCATTCTTAAGACCTTGATTTTTCCGCAGATCTTCTGTTCATAATGTCTGTCAATTTACCTCCATTTTAAGACCGGGGGGGGGGGGGGGGGGGGGGTCCACTGTATCCACAAAGATGTATTTTTGAATGACAGCAAAAGATTGAGGACTATCAGGTAATTTTACAAACACTATGAACAGCCTGAGATCTGAAGAACTTTACTTTACTTTATTTGGTGTTTAACGTCGTTTTCAACCACGAAGGTTATATCGCGACGGGGAAAGGGGGGAGATGGGATAGAGCCACTTGTTAATTGTTTCTTGTTCACAAAAGCACTAATCAAAAAATTGCTCCAGGGGCTTGCAACGTAGTACAATGTATTACCTTAATGGGAGAATGCAAGTTTCCAGTACAAAGGATTTAACATTTCTTACATACTGCTTGACTAAAATCTTTACAAACATGGACTATATTCTATACAAGAAACACTTAACAAGGGTAAAAGGAGAAACAGAATCCGTTAGTCGCCTCTTACGACATGCTGGGGAGCATCGGGTAAATTCTTCCCCCTTACCCGCGGGGGGCAGATCTGAAGAAGAAGAACTAGGTAATGTAATGGAGAAGGTCTCAAACTGGGGGACAATGAGCTGTCTTAAAAGCACGTTTCATTGTACCCTTTCATAACCTACACAAATCTGAGAAAATAAGGTCTTATAAAGGAGCAGATATGGGTGGCCGAGTGGTAACGCACTTGCGCTCTGAAGCGAGTTCGACCCTGGGTCAGGGCGTTAGCAATTTTCTCCCCCCTTTCCTAACCTAGGTGGTGGGTTCAAGTGCTAGTCTTTCGGATGAGACGAAAAACCGAGGTCCCTTAGTTGTACACTACATTGGGGTGTGCACGTTAAAGATCCCACGATGGACAAAATGGTCTTTCCTGGCAAAATTGTATAGGCTAAATATGTCCACCAAAATACCCGTGTGACTTGGAATAATAGGCCGTGAAAAGTAGGATATGCGCCAAAATGGCTGCGATCTGCTGGCCGATGTGAATGCGTGACGTATTGTGTAAAAAAATTCCATCTCACAAGGCATAAATAAATCCCTGCGCCTTGAATATGTGCACAATATAAATTGCATTAAAAAAATATATAAAAAAATAAAAAATCCCTGCGCTTAGAACTGTACCCACGGAATACGCGCGATATAACCTCATATTGATTGATTGATTGAGACATCTTAACATGGAGGTTGACATAAATTTACAGAGATTATGAATACAAAATCTCTAAAAGCAAGGTCTTAACACTTTCTACCCCACCTACCTATGTTGACCAAGTTTTTTTTTAGCCAAGACTAGCTGTGCTGCAGCAGGTCAATCAGAATTGTAGTAACTGTGTATCAACACGCTGGAATGCAGGCGTTAGACGGTTGATTCTACCCTTTTAAGACTCCCTCCCTTTCAACATCCTGTTTTCTTAGATTTTCTGTTCATAAATGTATGTAAATTTACTTCATTTTAAGACCTGACTTTCTAAGATTTTTGGAGGTCTTAAAAAGGGTGTTCCAGTGTAAACTATATGACTCACCGTGTTCCAGTGTAAACTATATGACTCACAGTGTTCCAGTGTAAACTATATGACTCACAGTGTTCCAGTGTAAACTATATGACTCACCGTGTTCTAGTGTAAACTATATGACTCACCGTGTTCTAGTGTAAACTATATGACTCACCGTGTTCCAGTGTAAACTATATGACTCACCGTGTTCCAGTGTAAACTATATGACTCACCGTGTTCCAGTGTAAACTATATGACTCACCGTGTTCCAGTGTAAACTATATGACTCACCGTGTTCCAGTGTAAACTATATGACTCACCGTGTTCCAGTGTAAACTATATGACTCACAGTGTTCCAGTGTAAACTATATGACTCACAGTGTTCCAGTGTAAACTATATGACTCACAGTGTTCCAGCTGAAGGGGTTGATGAGGACAGTGACGCCATTGTCCTGTACCCTGAAGGGGCCGTGTTCTGGCAGCAGGCTTCTGTGTGTGTTTGGTGTGTGTGTGTTTGGTGTGTGCGTGTTTGGTGTGTGTGTGTTTGGTGTGTGTGTGTTTGGTGTGTGTGTGTGTGTTTGTGTTTGGTGTGTGTGTGTTTGGAGTGTGAGTGCGTGTGTGTGTGTTAAAAGGGGTGTTCCACTAAAAACTATACGACTCACCGTGTTCCAGTGTAAACTATATGACTCACCGTGTTCCAGCTGAAGGGGTTGATGAGGACAGTGACACCATCGTCCTGTACCCTGAAGGGGCCATGCTCTGACAGCAGACCCAGGTCCGAGCTGCAGCCAGGGCCTCCGTTCATCCACAGCACCATGGGATCTGACGCAGGGTTGTTCTGAGACTCCAAGAACCTGGGAAAAAATTACGCGACAAATTCTCATCTGTTGAAACATTGGAACTGTTACTATTGCTACCATCCAAAATCAAGAATCACAGAACAATAATGTTAGCTCATTAAATTATTAAAGGCTGCAACCTGTGCAACTGCAAAGCGGACATTAATTTAAAAAAATTAAGTTCATGAGTGAAATCCATGCCAACCTGCTAATTTAATTTATTGTAAATCACCCATTCTTTGATCCCCGCATGACAGGCGCAATGGCTTGGTGGTAAGATGCCGACCTCCAAAGCGGAAGGTCGTGGGTTCGAATCCTGGCCGCGTCTGGTGGGTTAAGGTGGAGATTTTTCCGATCTCCCAGGTCAACTTATGTGCAGACCAGCTAGTGCCTTATCCCCCTTCGTGTGTACACGCAAGCACAAGACCAAGTGCTCACGGAAAAGATCCTGTAATCCATGTCAAAGTTCGGTGGGTTATAGAAACATGAAAATACCCAGCATGCTTCCTCCAAATACGGCGTATGGCTGCCTAAATGGCGGGGTAAAAACGGTCATACACGTAAAAATCCACTCGTGCAAAATCACAAGTGTACATGGGAGTTTCAGCCCACAAACACAGAAGAAGAAGAAGAAGATCCCTGCATAGAATGGAGCCACACTATTATCTTTAGGTCAGCTATCTGGCTACATGCCAATGCAAGAGAAACGATGTTCTTATTCCATTTGAAAGTTTAGACAGATCTTTGGTGGTGTCTAGTGTGTTGGCGAAGTGTCTTGTGCTTGTCACTTCTCGCTTTCAGCCCTCACCGCTGGCTAGCACCGTCTGTCCTTTTTAGGACAACGCGAAAAGAGAGCAGAATGCGTCAGTCTCTCCTGCCAGTATAATAACCTCTCCACAACAAGCCCTAAGTAGTGCCTCCATCGCAGCGACAGGCGTAAACTGGGTACCGCAAGGCCCCAGGCTAGACTACAAGGACTCGGAGGAGGTTGGCCCCTAGACGTGCGGCATGCAGGCCCACCGGTGTGTGGAAACGCCCTTGTGCCCACGAACCAACCCCCAGCTATGGGTCAAATAGCCGGGCAGGATAGGCTCGTCAACCCTGGCAGGCAGCTATCCTAAGAGAAGACCACTCTGAATTCAAAACGAGGGTAGAGGAGGCTCATCATCCATGGAAGGAAACTCGTCTAGGAGAAGGAAAACTCCGAAATGAAACCCACGCAGTCCCTCGAAGACGGAACGGCACTGGCCTTTTTAGGCGGGGAGCAGACCGGGTGCCTACGCTACTTTCGACAAATGGTTGTGTCATCAACGAATCAACGTGATGGTGTCGTCTTCATGGGTGGTGAACATGAACGTGTATAGAGAATGACGAAAGCTTTAACACAAACCAGTAGTGCAGTTTCTTGGAGCCGGATGCTTGCAGGTAGCCAGAGTAGTGTTTGAAGTTGGGCTGTTTCTTCAGCCCAGGAACAGACTTCACTTCATCAGCAGCTGGTGCTGCGGTGGTTGCTCCTAGCAACAGGCACGCACAGAGGAATGCAGGTAGGGCACACTTCATGATGGGAGTTTTACCTGGAACAAGTAACACAATGCAAGCAAGTCTTTCAATAGATATCCACTGAGGTGATTTAAATTCCCTGTCTAGAATGTGACATTATACATGTTTACACTGTCTTTAATTTCGCTGTATCTTTCATTCTATTTTTACCCTTATTCATTCTAAAGTTCATAATAATAATTATTGAGAAAAGTAAGTAAGTGGCTGGGGACGGGTGTTTCACTTTCAGTTTCAGACCTCAAAATAACTATATTCTTTGCAGCCCTGAAACAGTGAAAGACCAAAAAATGGTGCACTAGCCTAGCCTTTGGCTAGTGATTCTAAAAATGTACTAGCCAAAGAGCAAACTTTACTAGTCAAACCACCAACAAACAGTATTTGTTTCAGCAACTTTACTCACATTTGGCAAGTAGATGAATGTTTCTACTCGCCACTTTCAGTTTCAGCGCTATAATTGTGACAATTAGTTACAACCACAATCTGTTCGAAGATGTAAATTATTATTAATGTGAATGTATGCAGAATGCTTTCTTGCCTCAACGTAACAAGCTTGTCTTGAAAGTGTTTAGGTCCAAGCCAGCATCAAAGCAAAAGAAGACATGACAGTATTTTGCACAAGAATCTTGAAAAGAAAGTCGACACCACCAACTTCGAATTCGATGCTAAGCAAATAAAACATTTTTGCTTCGTGACATTTAACCACCTAGAACTTACTAAACGCTTACCAGATTTTCTTTTGTCAACACCTGACAGTTATCAATTCTCAAGAGATCACCGTCGTTCTAGTCACAGACTCTGTCTCAAATTCTGCAGACTTTTTGTGAAACAAAACCCTCGTGCGGAAGTGAGCGTATGTGCTTATCACGTGACGTGACTGTATCACATGAGCCGGTCACATGACAAAGGTGCGCATTTCTGTCGTCAGCTAGCATTTGAGGGAGGGTTCAAGGTAGAACTGTGACAAGATTTTAATCGTGACTTATCAACAAACACACAAACGGGGAGGGAAAACTAACCAACAGTGACCTTTTGAACGGCTGGGAAACTGTGACGAATAATGCAACCGACGACTACAAAACACGGTTGAGGGTTGAGCAGGCCATTGTCGCATTTTGTTCAATCCGGCCGCATTGCAGATGGCCTGATAGCTACGATAAACTTCGACAGGGAATGTTTTGCGACAAATTGCGACATACCGTGCAAATAGGTGACTGCAACGGTATCCAGGATCTGCGACTAACAGTGCCTCCAGCTCGTTAGTTTCATCAAGTTACTCAGGATTGGCCAAGATGATTTTCACTGGCTACCCGGCGGTGGGCCGGGCCGCGACGCCGTGGCTGAGTAGGCCTATTACTGTACTACCTGTAGAGCCCCGGTACCATAGTTGAGGTATAATGATCGAGGGGGTGTCAGACTACAAACATTAAACAAGAAAAACGGAGAAAAAAGAACAACGGAACATCAAATGCGTCTCATCAGTAAATCATTGTAAATGATAATTCGTTTAAAAAATAAAATAAAAACAACACCGGCACGCACACACACACACGCACACGCACACACAGTACACGCTAACCTTGTTTTAACGCAGACACCGAGCGCAGTCTTTTCAGTCGGCTTTTCGAATCACACAGCAGTTTCACTCAGTGACAGAAACTCAATGTGAATGGTACGCAGGAGCCTGCCTTCCAAGTCAAATATATTTACACATTAAATTCAGTAACTGCCAACAACACTCCTTTTAAAAGATCAGCTCAACGCTAGTTCGAACATGTATCATTTTGTTCTTGCTGTATCATCGGTCAGAAGGCTTGATCACACGACACCTGTATGCCGGCCACGAGACGACGTCTTGGTAACCGATATCAGGCTACCTGCTCAGTAGTTAGCGTTTAAAGGCACAGTCCGACCCGAGTAAACAATTCGGCTCAACGTCATCCCGACTACGATCTCAGTCTTTCTCTCTCCCCATCTCTCTCTCTCCGGCTCTCTCCCCATCTCTCCCCCCCCCCCCCCCCCCCCCCCCATCTCTCTCTCTCTCTCCCCATCTCAGTCTCTCTCTCCGGCTCTCTCCCCATCTCTCTCTCTCTCCCCATCTCTCTCTCTCCCCCATCTCTCTCTCTCTCCCCATCTCTCTCTCTCTCTTTCCCTCTCTCCCCATCTCTCTCTGCCCATCTCTCTCTCTCTGCCCATCTCTCTCCCCATCTCTCTCTCTCCCCATCTCTCCCTTTATCTCTCTCTCCCTATCTCTCTCTCCCCATCTCTCTCTCTCTCTTTCCCTCTCTCCCCATCTCTCTCTCTGCCCATCTCTCTCTCTCTCCCCATCTCTCTCCCCATCTCTCCCTTTCCCTCTCTCTCCCCATCTCTCTCTCCCCATCTCTCTCCCTCTCTCTCTCTCTCTCTCTCCCCATCTCTCTCCGTATAGATCTCTCCGTCTCTCTCCCCCCCCCCATCTCTCATCTCTCTCCCATCTCTCTCTCCCCATCTCTCTCTCCCCATCTCTCATCTCTCTCTCCCTCTCTCTCCCTCACACACATTACGTGGGATAAAACCATTCCTTTGCTTGGACTTATTCCAAAAATCGACAATCTGGAGAGTGTCATTTTTTTGTAGAGAAATTCAAGTTTAACGCCCTCACGGCGGCAAAGCCATTAGGGGCATGTTACCGGGATTTTAACCCGACTTTAGATGAGATACACATGCGTGTTTAGGTGGTATCAGCCATCTGCACTTATGGCAGAATGACCGAGGTCTTTTACGCGCCACTGTGGTGACACGGGGGTGGGAGATGGATATAGCCTACCGTCTCTGGGTCTGCACATAAAGTTGACCCGTGTCCGTCCCGCCCCAGATTCGAATCAGCGACCTTTCGATCACAAGTCCAGTGCTCTACCACCTACCTGAGCTACCCGGGCCGGTGTGATTTTTTTGTGCAAAGTGTGATTTTTTTTTTTAATGAATTAATTTCTTAAAAGCCACTAGTGTCAATCAGTCTGCGAAGCTGACTTGGTCATCAAAAAAAAAGATCTAACTCGGCACCGGACTGAAACAGCCAAGTCAGGATCCTATGGAGTTAATTTCTGGTATGTGTCCCTGTGGGGGAATGGTCTTTTCCCTTCAGTTTTAAACCGGCACGGTTGGCCTAGTGGTAAGGCGTCCGCCCCGTGATCGGCAGGTCGTGGGTTCGAACCCCGGCCGGGTCATACCTAAGACTTTAAAATTGGCAATCTAGTGGCTGCTCCGCCTGGCGTCTGGCATTATGGGGTTAGTGCTAGGACTGGTTGGTCCGGTGTCAGAATAATGTGACTGGGTGAGACGTGAAGCCTGTGCTGCGACTTCTGTCTTGTGTGTGGCGCACGTTATATGTCAAAGCAGCACCGCCCTGATATGGCCCTTCGTGGTCGGCTGGGCGTAAAGCAACAAAAAAAATATAAAAAAAAATAAAAAATTCAGTTTTAAAATCCGTGGAAGTCGGATCTGAGATAGCGAGCCGAGAACTGTATTTCACTGGAAGGACTGCGCCTTTAAAGAAGTACAGGTGTGAACAACATTCTTGTGACACCAGACACTTGATTGTCAGGCTCCATTCAGGGGATCATCTCTTTGTCACAGGATTTGTCAGTGAAATGATGAAGCTTTTCAGTCGGCAAAACTGACTGATGTCTGTTAGTATGTTCGTGTTGATGGGACGAACTCATGTAAATTGTGTGTGTGTGTGTGTGTGTGTGTGTGTGTGTGTGTGTGTGTGTGTGTGTGTGTGTGTGTACGTACGTGTGTGTTAGCCTGCGCCCGCATGTGTGTATACTAATGTTTGTGTGTGTGTCTGTGTGTGTGTGTCTGTGTGTATTCGTGCGTGCCCGCGTGAGCACGTGCGTACGTGTGTGAGTGCGAGTGTATGTGTTTCTGCGTGTGTGTAAGAGAGAGAGAGAGAGAGAGAAACTGAAACTGAAACTGAAACTGAACTTTATTACCAAAGGATAGAGGTTTTAGGCAAAGCCTAATCTTACAACCTGTCCCTCAAACAAACACTTAATACAGACGCACAGAATATAGATAGTAAAATTGACAAGGTTATTGTTTCTTACAGACGTACATAATGTAAATAGTAATAAGAAAAAGGGTTATGGTTTTGTATACACACTCAAAAATGGGAAAAACAATATAGTGTGGAAATTGCAGCATAGTTGCAATAATGCATTGCATATAAACATCCAAAACAACTAATAACAAAAGGGAGAAAAAAAATGTGGGGAGGAATTGTCCCAATCATTTGCATGTATATCATTATCAATACATACACATAAAGAACAAATCAAAATACAAACATAACTTCACTAAATGTAAAAAGCACTAAAATATCAGACATGAAAAGTGTTCTATTTACCCATTAAGCGGGAATGAAACTGGCGCCTAAACGTTTTCACAGAAGAGGCATTTCGGAGGGGTAGGGGTATGGAATTCCATAGAGACGCTCCTGAGAAGGCTAAACTTGACTTATACAAGTCTAGACGAGAGATGGGGGGAATCAGGTTATGGGACCCATATCTTTTTGTGGCATGTCTGAAATGTGATTTTAAATATCCAGGAACATTATTGTTAATTACTTTGTACATAAAGACAGCCTTGTTTAGCGTCAACTGATCTTTCAAGGGAAGGAAATTAAGGAGCTTTAATTTATCATCTGTTGGCTTATTTGACTCATGCAGAATTAGTTTTGCAGCACGGCGATGAAGAGAATTGAGTCGTTTGAGATGAACATCACTGCAGTTATCCCAAAGTGTTGAAGCAAAGTTGATATGGAGCATTATGTGGGCGTAATAAAACAACTTGAGTGCTTCCACATCGGCATAATGTCTTAATCTAGACAATAAGTACACATTTTTAGATACTAATTTGCAAATTTTACTCAAGTGAGTTTGCCATTTCAATTCTTGATCAACGGTAACCCCTAATAATTTATGCTCTTTAACTTGTTGCACTTGAGTTGAATCAATTGACAGTTGAAGCTGTAAGGGTTTTAATTGGTGTTTTTGTCTAGTTGTAATCACCATACTTTTCGTCTTACAGAGAGAGAGAGAGAGAGAGAGAGAGAGAGAGAGAGAGAGAGAGAGAGAGAGAGAGAGAGAGAGAGGAGAGAGAGGGAGAGAGAGAGAGGGGGGAGAGAGAGAGGGGAGAGAGAGAGGGAGGAGGAGAGAGAGAGAGGGGAGAGATAGAGAAAGAGAGAGAGAGGGGAGAGATAGAGAAAGAGAGAGAGAGAGACACAGACAGAGAGATAGAGAGAGAGAGAGAGAGAGAGAGAGAGAGAGAGAGAGAGAGAGAGAGAGGAAATTGGAATTAAGAGACTTATCAGTCTTAAATTACTCTTCTTATTTTTTCATCGACAATAACATATGGTCAAAACACCCCCAAACCACCCACCAATTATTCATCACCCTCGATCATAGCAGTCACACTCATGTCAAGTGAACCGGTCATTATACGCGACTGTGTTCTGAAAAGGTTTATTAAAAGTCGCATCAGTGTTTACCACAACGACGATGACGACCGCGAGGACAGTGATGACAACAACAGACAATGACTGCAGCAACAACAGCAACACATCATCAAAACAACAACAACAATAGCAACACAATGTCAACAACAACAACACTAACAACAACAACAAAACATCAGTAGAAAAAGAGAGAAAATACCACAGCAATAAAAACAGCAATAAAAACAACAACAACAGCAACAACAGCAGCAACAACAACATTAACAACAACAACAGCAGCAACAACAACAACATTAACAACACCAACAGTTGCAGCAACAACAACAAAAACAGCAGCAACAAAAACAACAACATTAACAACAATAACAGCAGCAGCAACAACAACAGCAAAACTACAGCAGCAACAGCAACCACAAGAGCAGAAACAACACCATAAACAACAACAGCAATAACCACAAGAACAACAACAGCAACAACAATAACAGCAGAAACAACATTAACACACAAAAAGCACAACAACAGCAACAGCAGCAACAAAAACAACAGCAGCAGCAGCAACAGCAGCACCAGCAGCAACAGCAGCAACAACAGCAACAACAGCAGCAACAGCAGCAACAGCAGCAACAGCAACAGCAACAGCAACAGCACCAGCACCAACAGCAACAACAACAGCAACAGCAGCAACAACAATAACAACAACAACAACAACAACAGCAGCAGCAGCAACAACAACATCCTCCTCCAGAAGACGGGGGTTCATGTGCCAAAAATGGGCAAATGCACTTGTAAACAAGCATTCAGTGATAAGGAATACACCGATTCTTAAATAGAAGCAAAATACAGAATTATAAGAGTTCGTGAAATGAGCAAAGATCCATTAGTAGATACATGATAAGAAAGCAACGACAACAAAAATGCGGTAAAGAAAATTATGTGGTGCCGATTTGAGACTATCACGACAGATATGAGTACAATACTTGTAATCTATGAGAGGTAAGCCCACGGATATAACGTAAGGATGATAACCGCTAAGTGTTCATTCATAGCTTCTTATCGGGACCGGGACACATTAGTTCCACACACTTTTAGATCACTTACTATTGTATAATTATATCTAAAACGCTAAAAATTATATCTTCATATAATTTAATTCTAGGAACGAAAGGGTTCGGGAGAAGCAGTTCCACAAAACGCTGCCGGAAAGTGACAAACTTGATTTTTACATTTAGTCAAGTTTTGAATCTTTCATCCAGATATGCATGTTTGTACGGTCAGTATTTCCGCACAGACAGTTGGGGGTTTATATCAAGTTTATAGCGATTAAAAATTGGGTTACCCATCTTTGAGCCACGTGACAACGCAGTAAAATCTAACGTACGTGGATGACCGAGATTCCCACAAATTAAACAGAATTGTAACTAAACTGAAACGAAAAATAAATGTGGTCTTCTAGAACATATTCAGTGTCTCGATCTTTGTTAAATGTCATAATTTGGTCTACATGTCTCCAGAACAATACATAACTGGTAGCCTGCTTTAGCGGCAGACGACGCCTGCATCCTCACTGTGACCACAGTCATGCGAGCCAAAAGCCGTGGAGCGACAGACCCGGATGTCTCGTTTACTTCCGTCACAGTAAACGTCATCCAGGACGATAGGACCCGAGCCTGGGCCGAAGGACGCCCTAGTTGTAGCTTCGGCACCAGACCTACCATAACAAACAAACAAAATACTAAAAATAAAATAAATAATGGCACACTCCTCGCAAACAACTGGGTAGCCGAGTGGTAACGCACTTGCGCTCGGAAGCGAGAGGTTGCGAGTTCGACCCTGGGTCAGGGCGTTAGCAATGTTCTCCCCCATTTCCTAACCTAGGTGGTAGGTTCAAGTGCTAGTCTTTCGGATGAGACGAAAAACCGAGGTCCCTTCGTGTACACTACATTGGGGTGTGCACGTTAAAGATCCCACGATTGGCAAATGGGTCTTTCCTGGAAAAATTGTATAGGCATAAATAAAACAAGAGGCGAAGCCATCAAGGCTCACGTAAGAAATCGACAAACAGTAACACAAACTCAATCACTCCGTCACACACACACACACACACACACACACACACACACACACACACACACACACACACACACACACACATACGTGTCTGAGGGGTGGATCTCTGGACATTTGCCGCAAAGAAAAATGTGTTATATCTGGACTTGTTTATTGCTAAAGCTACAGAAACGGAGTGCGAGTATAAACATGTGTCAGACTTTAAGAATACTTTTTGAGAATTTTTTTTTTAAAAACACTCATTATTGAAAGTTACACACCCAAAAATAGAGATTCTGAAACACGTGTTATATCTGGACATCCGCCAACTAAAAGTGAGTGATAACCGGACATAATTATGACCGGAAAGCTGTAAATACTATCAACTCTATCAAAATAGCGTTACATATGGCTATGCGTGGTAGTACAAAAAAGCTACCAGTAATCCCGAATTATTAAAAAAAAAAAATAGGTGGGGGGGGGGGGGGGGGGTAATTTTTTTTTTTTTTTTTTTTTTTTTTTGCGCATGAAAAGACTTAAGGCCATATTCTCGTTACAAAACCGGGGGAGGGAAGGGGGGATTTTTTTTTTTTTTTTTTTTTTTTTTTTTTTTGCGCATGAAAAGACTTTAGGTCGGATTTTCGTTACAAAACCAAAGCTTAGTTTAAAAAAAAAAAAAAAAAAAAAAAATTTTAAATAAAAAAAAAAAAATATTTAACCTAAAAAGAATGTTAGCATGAATTAAGGTCGTGTCGCAATTTTTCAACCAAGACCAAAACTTTATTTAGAAAATTATATTCTGAATAATTTTCAATCTTTTAAATTTGTGTGTGTTAAAATTAAATGGCGGGATGGGGTGTTGGTAACCAAACCAACACTTTATTTCGCAAAGCTAGGGTGCGCAGCTAAAGATTGTATTCTTTGATTTTGAATTTTTGTTTGTTTGTTTGCTTAACGCCCAGCCGACCACGAAGGGCCATATCAGGGCGGTGCTGCTTTGACATATAACGTGCGCCACACACAAGACAGAAGTCGCAGCACAGGCTTCATGTCTCACCCAGTCACATTATTCTGACACCGGACCAACCAGTCCTAGCACTAACCCCATAATGCCAGACGCCAGGCGAAGCAGCCACTAGATTGCCAATTTTAAAGTCTTAGGTATGACCCGGCCGGGGTTCGAACCCACGACCTCCCGATCACGGGGCGGACGCCTTACTTCATTGTCTGTTTGATATGAGGATCGATACTTGATCTTTTTATCGTGCTTTAAAAGATTCAAGGATTGTTTGCGTGGTAACCCACTTGCGCTCGGAAGCAAGAGGTTGCGAGTTCGACCCTGGGTCAGGGCGTTAGCAATTTTCTCCCCCCTTTCCTAACCTAGGTGGTGGGTTCAAGTGCTAGTCTTTCGGATGAGACGAAAAACCGAGGTCCCTTCGTGTACACTACATTGGGGTGTGCACGTTAAAGATCCCACGATTGTCAAAAGGGTCTTTCCTGGCAAAATTGCATAGGCATTGATAACAAAATTGTCCACCAAAATACCCGTGTGACTTGGAATAATAGGCCGTAAAAAGTAGGATATGCGCCAAAATGGCTGCGATCTGCTGGTCGATGTGAATGCGTGATGTATTGTGTAAAAAATTCTATCTCACACGGCATAAATAGATCCCTGCGCCTCGAGTCAGAGTCTGGAGATACGCACGCGATGTAAGACTTCATATAACTAAGAAAACAAACGAGAGACTAAAAACACAAGAAACGAACACGCTATATTCCAACATCGGACGACTACCATTCGTGAATAACTTGATGGTTGAAAATGCAGATCTGCTAATATGCACTGCCATTACTTGTTTAAGACATGCACGGATCATATCACAAACATGTCATGTGCTACTCCCTATAACTGAAACGTTAAAGCACCCTCACAAAAACACACTAGTAATTAATATCACAGTGGGAAGTATCCTCTTGAGCTTATACTTTAAAACGCTATTTAGCTTTGGTTCCTCAATGTTTGTTTGTTTTCAGGAGAGAGAGAGAGAGAGAGAGAGAGAGAGAGAGAGAGAGAGAGAGAGAGAGAGAGAGAGAGAGAGAGAGAGAGAGAGAGAGAGAGAGAGCATGAGTAACCATTGAATGCCATTTTCAGATGTCATTTTTTCTTACTTGTTAATGTTTTGATTTCAAGGGAAATTGTTTTTGATGGTTACAAAATATAATGATTACACTTACAGGCGAATGACACGTGTCCTATTCCCTGTCACACACAGTCGTCAGTTCTTTGTCACTCATAGTGTTGAATTTACTGTCACAAACACACTCACAGCCACAGTCACACACCCTCACTTGGCGAAAACAGACTTTCTTTCTTTCTTTATTTGGTGTTTTACCTCGTTTTCAACCACGAAGGTTATATCGCGACGGGGGAAGGGGGGAGATAGGATAGAGCCACTTGTCAATTGTTTCTTGTTCACAAAAGCACTAATCAAAAATTTGCTCCAGGGGCTTGCAACGTAGTACAATATATTACCTTACTGGGAGAATGCAAGTTTCCAGTACAAAGAACTTAACATTTCTTACATACTGCTTGACTAAAATCTTTACAAAAATTGACTATATTCTATACAAGAAACACTTAACAAGGGTAAAAGGAGAAACAGAATCCGTTAGTCGCCTCTTACCACATGCTGGGGAGCATCGGGTAAATTCTTTCTCGTCCCAACCAATATGGGACTCCCCCTAACCCGCGGGGGGAGCGAAAACAAACACAATTCTCAAGAATCAAGTAAGCAACATATATTTTGCAAACCATAATCTGTACTGAGGTTCAATGGGAACCACATTTTTAGAGCAAAAGTTTAAAACAACACAAGAAGACTTAAAAACGTTTTCCTACTGGACAGAGCAAATACACGTTACAATGCTGCGGGTCCATACAAAAGTCATGATCAATGGGAGTTATCCACAACCCAGAAAATCTCATACAAAGGACAGCTGTCATGACATCTGTCAGTGCAGACGTCCACATATTTACACCAAAAAGAAACAAGGTAAACCAGAAAAAAATCATGAAACATAATCAAGTGATAATCCGAATCAATTTTCACATCAAAATTTGTGTCATACCAAATTTTTAGAGCAAAAGTTTAAAACAACACAAGAGATTTGAAAAGGTTTTCCAACTGCATGGGTGGGAGCAAAAAATCTGTGCTTTACGAAAAAAAAAGTGTATGACCGGGGGGCTTGTAACCACTTTGCTTGTCGACAAAAATATTTCTTTTAACTTCCCTCAAAGTATTAAACAATGGCGACTGCTTTATCTTTAATTTGGGTCCAGTATCTCCCTTCCAGTGTTTGGCTGCCTGCAATGCCCAACAAAATTTGTTTCTTTCCTGGAAGCTTTCCTCCCAAAATGGAAGCTTGAAAAAGCTTCCTCACGGCCTTCTCTTCTTCTCTCGTGAACTTGCTGTAGTTCCCTGAAACAGAAATTGACAGCTGTTCCTCAAAATGCCTTTGTTGTACATGCTAAAGACTACTAAAAATGAGCACCCAAAAAATCACACCTTCCATGGAGACAATAACGTACAAAATACAAAATAAAAAACAATACTGACAAAAATTCATAATTCCCAGGCCTTCAAAGTGAGAGGAAAAGAAAAAAAAACAGAATGATACAGCTAACAGAGCTAACCATATCTAAAACATAGCTAAACGACTCCCAACATGAAAAAATGGTTATTTTGAGTCCCCGGCCCCCTTCAGTGAATCTGGATCACGTTTTGTAAAACCGCAACAAACATTATTGAGTTTTTGGAGCGCTGTGGCAACTTTAAAACTTTTAATTTGACCCCTACCTTGTTTTAATGACTGCCAGATTACCTAACGACTTCTGAATCACACACACATTGAAAGCATTGACAAGGTTTTTGATGATGATTAAATGTTATAATTACAGGGTCCCCACTGGTTTTTAGAAACAAAATTCCATGACTTTTCCATGACTTTCCATGAGCCTGAATAACATTTTCCATGACTAGATCCACAGGTCGCCATTTCCGAACACGCAAACTTTTTACGTCTTGTCACTGCCAGTTTTGACACTGGCTTGCTTTGCACTGAATTTGAGTCAGTTTCTACGCAGTGTCTCTGGCTGGCAATGGGGGGGGGGGGGGGGGGGGGGGCGGGGGATGGCTGGGCGACGAAAATAGCCGCTGGCGTGCTAAAGGTTAATTTTTTTTCTTTCTTATTTTTGTTAAATTCCATGACTTTCCATGACTTGAATTGAAATTCCATGACTTTCCAGGCCTGGAAAATTAAAAATCAAATTCCATGACTTTCCAGGTTTTCCATGACCTGTACGAACCCTGTAATTAGCTCATTAATATAAATTTGAAAGCAAGAAAAGCTCGCTCTCCACTATTTCTTGCTGGAGGGCATAGAAAGGTAAAAAAAAAACCACCATGTTGGTTGGATTTAAAAATTATTTTGTGGGATGTGTATTAATACAAGAAAATGGAACGAATATGATAAAATAAAATAATCAACAAGAACAACCCAAAAATCAATGAGACCATGAATTGCATCAAAGATAAGTTAGAATTTGTGTAGTGTGACTCCTCTTTTATGGTGCATTACACTGAAGAGCAACCGCCCTGATATTATACGTTATTTGCGTTTTTGACCAAAATATGACATTTTACACAGATCTCGACAGTCATTGTTCACCTCGACTGCTAGCGCAGTCTCGGAGAACAATGACTGTCTCGATCTGTGTAAAATGTCATATTTTGGTCAAAAACGCAAATAACATTTATGTATCGATCGAATTCTTTTCAGGTACTGACTTTGTTGTTTTAACGATTGAACGAGCACACACACACATGCAATCAAACACATAAGCTTCATATTTGGGCGTTTCAGGTTGACCGAAACTTCAAAGGAACTACAAAACACACGTCATGTACTGACTTTGTTGTTGTTTTGACATTGAACAGCACACACACATGCAATCAAACACATGACGTGTGTTTTGTAGTTCCTTTGAAGTTTCGGTCAACCTGAAACGCCAAAATATGAAGTTTTGTAGGCCTCTGACGTCACATGGCTCAAAGAAGGGAAATCCAATGTCCAATCGATACATAACCCTTTGTGGTGGACTGGGCATTAACCTTCGCCGGCACTCATTATCGACTACACACGGACGCATTCGTGGGGCCGTGCAGACCCATGCTTATCAAAGAAGGAAAAATGTGCATATCCTTCCGTGGCACTCGTGGGGCCGTGCAGACCCATGCTTCTCAAAGAAAGAAAAATATGCATATCCTTCCGTGGCACTCGTGGGTCCGTGCGGACACAGAAGGGTGTTTGATGCAAATATCTCTTAAACGAGTTGGAATTTTTTAATGAGCTTTTAGAAATGCCTCAGACACCTAAAAAGCTATCATCTCCTAAAAGCTCATTAAATTTCAGTGATAATTAATTAATTAATTAATGGTCAAATTTAGACTACACACGGTATTTGGTAAAATATTATGGGTCTGCATGGCCCCACGAGTGCCACGGAAGGGTTTGCACAATTGTCCTTCTTTGAGAAGTATGGGTCCGCATGGACCCACGAGTGCCTCGGAAGGGTATACACGCTTTTGCTTCTTTGAGAAGTATGGGTCCGCACGTCCCCGCGAATGCTTCCGTGTGTTGTCTAAATTTGACCATTAATTAATTAATTAATTAATTATCACTGAAATTTAATGAGCTTTTAGGAGATGAAAGCTTTGTAGGTGTCTGAGGCATTTCTAAAAGCTCATTAAAAAATTCCAACTCGTTTAAGAGATATTTGCAATCAAACACCCTTCTGGGTCCGCACGGACCCACGAGTGCCTCGGAAGGGTATACACGCTTTTCCTTCTTTGAGAAGTATGGGTCCGCACGTCCCCACGAATGCTTCCGTGTGTAGTCTAAATTTGACCATTAATTAATTAATTAATTATCACTGAAATTTAATGAGCTTTCAGGAGATGATAGCTTGTTAGGTGTCTGAGGCATTTCTAAAAGCTCAATAAAAAATTCCAACTCGTTTAAAAGATATTTGCAATCAAACACCCTTCTGGGTCCGCACGGACCCACGAGTGCCGGCGAAGGTTAACAAACATACAAACAAATAGACTGAAGAGCGCAAGTCTGCTGTATATACACTGAGCACAAAAAGTTAAGTTCTGTGAAATTTGGAGACCCTGCAGCTACCCAGCAAAAACACCATAAAAACCATTGATTTTTGGCTATTTTTCCGTTTTGTGGTCACTCTGTTTTACACACTAGATCAGCCTGACAGCGCGACAGATTTGAAAGAAATTTGTATGAACCATTAGGTAAGACACCAAATAAACTTTCGAATGTAAAAAATGTAAAATATTCAGTTTAAGTCACTGTTTCAACGGTTGAAAGTGAATCAAGCCATCACAAAACACAATTTTTGAGAGTAGATGTGGTCACGGACCAGTGACATCATACCCAGATATTGCTCAGATTCCAGACACATTTTTGAGCAGAAGAAAGACTGATTTTCAAATACACGTATATTTCTGACCAAATAACTGCTGTTATCTGGGGTATACCATTGAAAAAAATATCCTTTACTTTTTTGTGCTCAATGTATCAGTGCACGGCAATGAAAGTCACAAAGTTAAAAAGTGTGTGGAGTTGTACCTGCAATGTGTGGCCTCTCCGATGAGAGACCACATCCCTTTTAAGGCACAGTAAGCCTCCCGCAAACCATCAAAGACACACAGTACAAACACCCTTTTGTTTGAACACTCACCGCTTGAGAATATCTGAGGTGCCTTACGTAAAGAGCCAGCAATTTTCAATGAATTTATTTTTGCATGGTTTATCTAACGCCATAGCCATCGTGGACCCCGGAGTGTGATCAACTTTCCTTTTTTTTCACAATCTAGTCGTCAGTTTGTGATTTCAATGCGACTCGCCTTATCTTGTGTAACTCTGAATCTAAAATGCAACAACGACTGCGAGTCACACAAACTTAACGGTGGAGTTTGGCTTCAAAGAAGCAAGTTCAATGCAAAAAATGTGTCTGCTTCGGGAAACACTTCTTTGCGTGACATGCTTCCGGACTCCCTTTTTGTCCATTTTTCAAAACTTCGAATTGTAATGATCTTTTTTTGATGAAAAACAAATCTTTTAGGATTAATGAATGCTTGTGTTACAAGTCGTCAATTTATTATTTAGATTTTAGTACTAGCGCCAAAAAGCGTCTGATTTTGGTACTAGACAATCCTGCAGGCCATGCAAAAATAAAATCTTGAAAAAATGCTAGCTCTTTACGGAGGGTACTTAGGATGTTCGCAAGCGGTGATTGTTTAAATGAAAGGGTGTTTGTACGGTGCGTAAAAAACCTGGCAATGTCTGTTCAGAAACTGATAGTTTACGTAAACCAGAGTGTGCTGACGCTTTCTGTTGTCCATTTGTCTATTATCCCTACCAAAATTACCCGTCAACATGACAGGCCACCTTCAATTTAAGGACACTTCTGGCAAGTCATTGCAGGTACCCCTGTACTATCTTTTGCAATTAGTATATAAGAAAACTAGCTATTGTAGTCTAAAAATCAGAACTGGCACAATGGTGCACAAGTGCTTTCCATGACCACTTGTGATCTGGTTTAGCTCCTTGCAGGACACATACCAATTAATTCCGTCTCTGCCATGGTTTCGGATGATCAAGAGGGCCTGCGAGCGTTGGGGCTCCGGAAGAGCCTGGGCCGCAGCAACATCTACCTCCTCGCTGTGGCTTTTTATGAGGTGCCAGTTGAGGTATTGAGCAAAGTACTTTTCGCAGAAGATACAAAAGTATCGCTTGCCCTCTGTCTGGATTTTGACTCCTGAAACCCATGATACTTGAATAATGAAGTTGGAAACTACATCACAAAAGAAAGGAAAAAGAGGGGTTAGTTTAAAGGTCCTTATAATAATAACAAAATATATATATATATATACAAGTGCCGACCTTCAACAGGGTCAGGACAGCATCCCCCCAACTATTAGAGAACAATTCCAAAATTCTTTCACAGTAACAAAAACTATGTTCCTTGTTCATAAAAAATAATGACACACCCTTTATTCGCAGTTATAGCAACAACAAAGAAAACTGCCTGAAATGGAAGAGGGGGAAGACCAAATTGAATCAAATCTTATTTTACAAGGTTTGTGGCATAAGCATTACAGAAATTCTTTCTTTTTCATACTACTCTAATCATATATACACACGGACATACAAACAGAACAGAGAGAGAAAGATAATGGTTTATATTACTAAGGCCACAGACCCATATACAAACCAATGGGGGTGAGAGAGAGAGAGAGAGAGAAAGAGAGAGAGAGAGAGAGAGAGAGAGAGAGAGAGAGAGAGAGAGAGAGAGAGAGAGAGAGAGAGAGAGAGAGAGAGAGAAAGACAGAGAGAAAGAGACGGACAGTGAGAGAGAGAGAGAGAGAGAGAGAGAAAGATAGATGGGTTCTTTTTCCCAACTATTGGTTTTTTTGGGGGGTACTCCTTTTTTTATGTCAGGTCGATTTGGGGGGTACCCTTGCTTGAGCATCGTCATGTGACCACTGTGAAAGAAATTTTTGATCAGGAAAAAAGTACCACAGAGTCAAGTGGGGTGCCTTTACTGGCCTAATAGGATTGAATGAAATGAAACGGGGATGAATGCCTTAAACATATTGCAGTAGAAGTTTAGGCAACTCTCATTCATCCCATAAACATTCTCAGTCACTGAAGACATGCATGCATACCTTTGCTTGTATTTTCCTCCGGTGATGTCGGGCTTTTGGTACCTGCATACAGAATGAAAGTAAATTAAAACTTGTGCATGCTTAGTTTGAAATTGAACAGATCATGAACCAGGTACCAAAAATATATACCGGCACGGTTGGCCTAGTGGTAAGGTGTCCGCCCCGTGATTGGGAGGTCGTGGGTTCGAACCCCGGCCGGGTCATACCTAAGACTTTAAAATTGGCAATCTAGTGGCTGCTCCGCCTGGCGTCTGGCATTATGGGGTTAGTGCTAAGACTGGTTGGTCCGTTGTCAGAATAATGAGACTGGGTGAGACATGAAGCCTGTGCTGCGATTTCTGTCTTGTGTGTGGCGCACGTTATATGTCAAAGCAGCACCACCCTGATATGGCCCTTCGTGGTCGGCAAACAAACAAACAAACCAAAAAGATATGAACACCAAAACGCTTTTGTATGACGGCTTACTAGTGCCAGAACCTAAGGTTACCATTTTCACGTTAAAATTAGTAAATAACAGTGTTAATTACTTATTTTCAATTTTGCCTCGTTTTTGGTCACAGTAGTCGGACTTTAAGAGTCCGCACTGAGAGGCTACAACGTCCGTCAAACATCACTCTCACAATATTTCTGAAATATCTTTTAATAGAAGGCCTTATCGAGCAAGTTATCCGACGGGAAGATGCATGTCAGTTTTCTGCAATAGCGCTTTTCTTAACGTTGTTTTGGGTAACTTAAAAAAGAATAATCGACCCCAAAAACTTTCGAATCGAAGCTGCTTTTAGCAGACGGACTTTTGATCAGCTGTGCTCACACACTTTCACATATATCTTTCAATATAATTCCTTATTCGACAAGTTGTCAGGCAGGCAGCTGTGCCTCATATTCATTTCCACTAAAACACTCATACATCTGCTTTATAGTGTATTACTATTAGTGAAAGACAATTGATCCGAAAATGTTCGAATCGAGAGAGGAAAAATGGTGTGTGGCCGGACGTGTGCTAAAGGTCCGACCACTAGCAGACTGATCTGTTCGGTCTAGGCTAACACACTTTCACAAATGTCTTTCGATAGAATTCGTTATTCAAGAAGTTGTCGGACACACAGTTGTATGTCACTGTTATCTACACTGTAACACATGCGTTCAGCTCTTATTGTTAATTTGCATCGGATTAATAGTCTACCAGCCAGCCTTCCATGTCATGTATGAAACCTGGAAATGTCTGTTCCTGTAAACTTTTATGACGGAAATGTAATCTATAGGGTACGGAGAGTCAAATTAGCTTGGTTGCCTAAAGTTGCACTTTGGGAAATTCTCAGAATCCAAGATGGCCGCTCAACGGTCATCTTGAAGATGGTCAATATATAACTTTTGATCCAGATGGACTTAAGAGTCGTGTAATACCTCAATATAGGGTTTTTTGATGTCGGCGAGTTCATTTCTGAGGTTGGTTTGTCAATCCTGTCAACAGAATCCAAGATGGCCGCCAAGATGGCCGTCAAAATATATAAAAACACATTTCTCGCCATATCTGGGTTTCTAAAGCAGCTAGATTAATGATCTTAGTGCTGACCATGTTTCCAAAGGCTGGGAAGCCGTTCTGATATCACCCAGATGCAAGATGGCTGCCAAGATGGCAGGTAAACGCCATTCACGCTCAAATCAATGTCACACAAAAATAAGGAAAACGCCATATTGTTTGTCTTTTGTCTGAAAGAACATGTTAGCATCCAGTTAAAGAGGCAACTTTCAGAAAAGCCGATGGGTCTCGATGGTGGGGATGGACAGAAGGAGAGCAAGCACAAAGAGGAAGGTGAAAGAAGGCGAGTGATGGACGCAGCAGACCGGACGAAGATTGCAGAGGAACTGCAGAAGTTCTCGCACCCTCTCATTGTTGAGTCCACTGACCTGTACAACATCGTCAACGGGCAGATCGCGCCAGCAAAAGTAGGCCTAAATGTCCAAGATGCACTCAAGATCGGCAGCACTCAAAGTGAACAGTTCGCCGCTTCGCTTCACAGCACATTCCATGGCCCGATCGAGAGGAAAGTGAAGACCATGCAGGAGATGAAAAAGGTAGTGGTTGTGAAAGACAAGGCCATCTTTGACATTGAAACATTATTCGTACAGCTTCAGATCATTAGGCAACAACGTGGTGTGAAGGCGACAGACATCTTCAAGTACGAACTCAGTCCCGTACCTCCATCTCTCATCGACGAATTCGGGAGTTTGAGGAAAGGAGACAAGGCTGTGCTCGTCAAGTGTCTTGGTGTGCCGGTCAACAACGCACCTGCACCAGACGTGGTGCTGGTCGACTCCTGTACCATGTTGTGTGGCCTGTTGCGGGGACAGCAGGAGATTTTGTCGCGAGTTTCGGCGCTCGACTGAGCCGCTATCCTCCAGCAGCACAGAAACTGGTGTTGTTTGACAGGTACCATGAGAATCAGCCAACTGCGAAGGACCACGAGAGGATGAGGAGGGCAGGGGAAGGATCAAAGGACACCCACAACCCCCCTCCCACACAGAGAAGCTATCATGAAGAATGCCAACAACAAACGCCTCCTCAGCAACATCCTCTGTGGATATCCTCTGCAGAACAACGTGGAGCTTGTCAGCAGTTTCGATTGTCTTGTCACCCATGAGGAGGCGGATATCACGCTGTGCAGTTACATGCTGAAGGCTGCAGCAGGCGGGGCGGAGACGATCAGGGTGCTGTGTGACGACACTGATGTGTTCGTCCTTCTCGTGTACTTGGCATGGAGGAAGAGGATACAGAAGAGCATCCAGATGGAGAAGTGGGACGGCACGGTGCTTGACACAACAGTGGACAAATTGGGGGACAAGTGTGGTCAGCTACTCGGCATGCACGCCTTATCGGGCTGCGACACCGTGTCGTACCCCTGTTACAAGGGCAAGAAGTCAGCGCTCAAGGTGCTTGGAAACAGCGACATCCTAGGCCTGCAAGATGTCCTTGGGGAGCCAGACGTCAGTCATGACCAACTTAAGGCCACTGCCGACTCATTCTTCCTCGCGCTGTAGAGGCAGAAGAAGGCCAAGTCCCGCAATGGTACAAGATCCAAACTGTATCTGGGCAGGAAGAAACCACCACCTTTGAAGAGGCTACCACCAACAGATTGCAACCTGAGGCTGCATGCTCTCCGAGCACATCTGCAGATGATGTTGTGGAAAGCAGCAGACCATAAAGATCCACCAGCCGAGGCTCATGATATCCGCTGCTTCGGATGGGATATCGATGAATCTGGTGCTGTGACACAATCGCTGTCTAATGCGCCGATAGCACCGCAGCAGCTCTTAGATGTCGTGAGCTGTAGTTGCAGCGCCGAGGGGAAAGCGTGCAGCAAGAAGAAGTGCAGTTGCCACAGTGGGAGACTTACGTGCACTGAATACTGTTATTGCGAGGGAGGAGGTGGCTGCTGCAGCCCTTACACGAAGCATGAGCCTGTGGTGGAGGAGGAGGACGAGGAGGAGGAAGAAGAGGAGGAAGAGGAGGAGGAGGAGGAGAAGGAAGAGGAAGAGGAGGAGTTTGTTGAAGACGACCAGTAAGACGAGAAAGAAGCTGACATTGAAGAAGGAGATATGGTTTCAAAGTTTGAATCGTTTGTTTGCTGTAACGCAAGAGCAGTAGAGTTCTATTTCGGTCGTGGCGTGCCAGCTAAGCTGCTTTTGGACATGGACTTTCCCACATGGACTTGATTGAGGTCCTGAAAGTTGCCTCTTTAACTGGATGCTAACATGTTTTTTCAGACAAAAGACAAACAAATATGGCGTTTTCCTTATTTTTGTGTGACATTGATTTGAGCGTGAATGACGTTTACCTGCCATCTTGGCAGCCATCTTGCATCTGGGTAATATCAGAACGGCTTCCCAGCCTTTGGAAACATGATCAGCACTAAGATCATGAATCTAGCTGCTTTAGAAACCCAGATATGGCGAGAAATGTGTTTTTATATATTTTGACGGCCATCTTGGCGGCCATCTTGGATTCTGTTGACAGGATTGACAAACCAACCTCAGAAATGAACTCGCTGACATCAAAAAAACCTATATTGAGGTATTACACGACTCTTTAGCCCATCTGGATCAAAAGTTATACATTGACCATCTTCAAGATGACCGTTGGGCGGCCATCTTGGATTCTGAGAATTTCCCAAAGTGTAACTTTAGGCAACCAAGCTAATTTGACTCTACATACCCTATAGATTACATTTCCGTCATAAAAGTTTACAGGAACAGACATTTCCAGGTACTCTTTTTGGCAAGTAGACTATAAAGAACTATGGGCCAGAAAAGTATTGAATCGCAGGATTTTCGCTCTGGCCGGTGTAACAGTCGCGCATGTGCATTGAACCTCCACAGTCACAAGGCACATGAAAATTAGTAATTAACGCATGAAATTTTTGTTTTGGCGCTAGTAAGCTATCAGGAGGCGAGCCAAAACTGAAAATTAGACATTAACACTTAAAATAGTCATTAACATGTGAAAATGAGTAATTAACACGTTTAATTGAATTTTTGCGTGAAAATTAGTCACTTTCACGGGTTAATTACGAATATATTGTTTTGGCGCTAGTAAGACGTCATACTTTTGGTTAAAAGCCTGTAGTTGCATTGGCTAGTAAAATTGTTCCATTACCTGGTAAAATATCAGAAGCCCTAATACAGTACGACATTACAAGTACATCGTGCATTCTAATCAAATTCGCAATTGGCCCAGAGAGTCACCGGAAAGGCAAATGCTTGCAACGAAATTCACGATTGGCAAAGCAAGTCACGTGGACAACCTCAATCAGTCATAACAGACTGGTTCGCAACCATTGGTACTCGGCTACTTGTGCTATGTTCATTGTTGATTGTCGAGCGATGATTGAACATTTTGCATGCCTGTCATTTTGTGTTTGAACGTAGCGTAGAGTTTAGCGTAGCAATTACAGCAAAATCGTAGCATTCTACGCCAAAATTGTAGCAGTTGGCAGCTCTGTGGGTAGTACATGTTTCTCCACATCAAATCTGCCCGAAGGGTTTTTGAGATCCAATTTGCCAAAGAAAACGACTCCTTACATAGTACACCATTATCTTTAATGTGAAAGTAACAATAAACTGACTTACACTCAGATGTCTCAGACGCTGGGTCGGGGGAAGAGGTAACACTTGCTCCTTTGGGGTGTTCAGCACATTCCATGGCCCGATCGAGAGGAAAGTGATGACGTCGATGGGCTCCTGTGAGGATACAGACATTAAATTCAATAAATTCTGCTCTTCAAAGAGAACCAGATTTGTGGTTTGGACATGCAGGCATGATAGTTGGCCTGGCCTGGTTATATTTCTGCCGGGTCTGTTATCCTTTGCTAACAGTCAGCATTTTATAAATAACTTATACTAAATACATTACATTTCAGACGCTCCTTTAATTTCAGACACTCATTTGAGATGCATGAAATGAAAACCCTGTTATACAAATAATTACAAACTAATTGCAAAGTGCTTTCAAATCATCTGTGCATTGCCTGTGCTTTATGTGTAGCAACACAGTTCTTATTTGATGAGAACCAGTACGTTACACTCAGCCGAAGACAAGGCGTAGAACACAGTCACGATATGGGATCAATAAAGCCCCTCTGACATAGAAATGGAAAAACTTGCTAAATGAAGATATTTGCTTTGATGCAGTTGTTTTCTGATGGGAGCCGCCGTACATGTTTCTTGATCACGTACACGTCTGCACTCTTGGGGCCCAACAGCTCAGATGGCAGGTCTTACCCAATCAGCAGCATTGCGTCTCTTGGCCATGCTTAATAAGCTTGCCTCTATGTTTTTGGCATGAGTTATTTCAAAAAAAAAGTAAGTCCCTGCAGGCAATATAATCAGCTGTGCAGACAATGCCCTGTACCAGAGACTGTTGAGTACATGCCTGGTTGTCTGTGTGTGTTTTAGCTATCAGGGTAAGCATCGAGTATGTGGGGGAGCAGTAGTAATTCTCTTGAAAAAGGATACTCTCTTTCCGCCAAATTTTTCTTTCCTTCTTCCGCAGCAAAACTTGAAAACAAAAGTGCAAATGTTTCAGAATCTCTCATCAAAGAAAAAATTATTTTGGATTGAGGAAACAGACCAGTACACTGTACCTTCATCATCTGCTTAGAATACTGATGCTCTCATGAGACGTAAGATGGTAAACATGTCTCTGTGCCACTACAACACACGAAGTGAAACAAGAAACAGATGTAGAAATATGTGGCCATGATGGCAACCACTAACAATTCAGTTTTTGTTTCCCAATCCATTAACAACCCAAACTTTGGTTCTGCCTCCCATTACCTTGCAGAATTCCCTCCTAGATTGCAAGGTAGCTGCTTGTTTTGTGGGGCATAGGACCTACCTGTCACGTTGGTAGAGTCTTCGGTGCAATCATCCAAAAAGTCGACGTTGTGGACATCTTCAACTGTATCATCAGAATCATCATCTGAAAACAGAAATAAAAGTCAGATATCTAAATTTAAAGCACAATCTCCCCTCAAGGAGGTAGGTCTGTTAAGTTAAAAGACGTACGTCACATGACTTTTGACATAATTATGGTCAAGTGCCGCTAATCAAGTTACTTTTAGAAACAGGATTTTCCGGTTAAACCTTAAACAGTTTTTAAAAACCAGATTTTCGGCGAGTACCGGAAAGGTGTTAGCCCTGCAATGAGTCACAAAGACCCTTAACAAAAAGAGGGACATAGGAAAACATAAAATAACATGGAGGAAAGCTTAACCTACACACTTGCAAAAGCATTCAATAAAATTAATTGCCATTTTCAAATCCCTTGAACGGCTATTTGGCACGCGTAAACCACTCATCAGTTATCGTAGTTAATTCAACCCCCCAGCCATCGCGACTCTGTGTGACCCACTTTATTCATACAGCCATCTGCAATTATTGTGTACCTCTGAATCTAAAATACAACAAAGGACTTGGAGTGACACAAACTGACTGACCGGCGGCAGTTGACTTTAAAGAAACTAGCGATGTGCATAAAATGTGTCTGCTTTGGCAATGGTAAGATGAAGCTCATGAGATGTGATTTTATCCCTGTCGCTGCAGTACCTATTTAAACACAACACTAATTCTACTCAGACACAGCAACAAACAGTTTCAATTGTTTGGAAATCTCAGTCGACATTTTTTCCAGAAAGGGAAAATTACATTGTTTTTTGGTAGCATACTTCTCTGCCATCAAGTCAAAAGATAAATTTCTTTTCAGGTGAGTCAACCCATTTTGAGGATGCCCTTTCACACAGTGAGATTATATTAGTGCTGTGCATTTAACTTAAACTTTCTGTAACTGACATTTTGAGGTGAGACCAGCTGCCTTCCCTAGTTCATAGACAATGCATATCACTTGAGAGAGAATGTTGCTTGCGTGTCTTTGTAAAGGGATGTGCATACAAGTGTTCCCTTCTTTAGCCATACAATAGGTAAAGAGATCAATAACTGAATAAGGCACATGGGTCCAAATTGGGGAAAACAGTAGCACCTTACAGTCCTGAAAGTACTATATATGGTAGATATCCAATTATTCAAGCAAAACAAAACACACACAGAAACTAGTTTCTTTGAAAAAAATAGACAAGAAATATTGTGTGCTATTGCCATACTGAAATTCCCACTTAAATCGCAGGGTAGCTGCCTGCTTAGCTGTGCATATAGGACCTACCTGTCACGTTGAGAGGGACTTTGTTGTCATCATCAGAAACGTCAGAGCATTCAAATTGAGCATCGAGTTCAGAATCAGCATCTGGAAACAGAATCAAGTTAGAAATATTGATTTAAAGTACAATCCCCCCTCAAAAAATAGTCGTTGCGCACTACCTCAGATACAGTTGGGTTTTTTCCATGTGGGTCAAGCTAATTCCCGACATGCATACCGGTACATGCACATAATCAACAGCCAGGCTGATATGGTAAGTTGCATTGTTTTCAGAAGTTACTTCTTTTTAGATTTACTAGTTACCCCAAATAAACCATTTTGCAGAGAGCATCCAGGCTCTACTTTTAGAATGTGATCAAGTTGAGTTATCATTCTTTCAAACAAGCATCTGTCAATGTCTGTGATAGTGAGGTAAACACTTGTTTCCACAACCATCACTAGCATAATACGCAACATACTCTTCATTTTGAAATGGTGTGACATTATGCGGCTTTTGCTCTCAGGACATCTGAAATAACCCCATTTTTAACTTTTCATGAACATAACCCCCCCCCCCCCCCCCCCCCTGTGATGCCAACTTTTGCAAAGGGGGAAGGGGGGGGGGGAGGGGGGGAGATGGGGTCAACCAAATTAGGGTCATGATAGCAGATTATTAAACCCTTGAAATTTGAAAACTCTAGCTTCAAAGACGCCTGATATAATGTTTTATGAATTAAAATTAACCCCAGTGTCCTCAAAACTTGACGAGGGCCAATCAATCTTAGGTCAAGGTGGGATATAATCAAACCCTACAAGTGTGGACAGTTTTAAAAGTATAACTTTAAAACCATCTGAGATAACCTCAACGTGTAATTTCTATAACCCCGCTGTGGCCCCAATATTTGACGAGATTTAACTCATTGTCTTTCAGGCAGGGATATATCCGTACCCACTCATATGGCTCTATATGACCAGGTACGGATATATATCCGCTCAGGCTGGTCTCGGCTAAAAAAATAATTTGTCAACATAGGTGGGTAGAAAGTGAGGTCATTACTGAAGATCAAACCCTTTTTGTTCACGGCCGGCCGAACAGACACAGGTTATTCAGGCAGGCGAGTCAAAAGTGAACATGCAAACAATTTTGACTTAGCAAATCGCACATATAATTATAATGGAAACACGCGTTCTTTCATACTACTGTTGCAATGGGTTTTGACGCTGCCGCCACCTCGCCGCAACCATCGTGCCGCCATCGCATTGCGTTATGGAAACACGGCTTTAGGCAACCAAGATACTTATAAAAAAAATTCTTTAACCGAGTGTAAACATATTATCATCATTGCGAAAACAAATGATTCTGAATCTTGACTGATTTTCTGTCAATTCATGACTGTTGGGTGTAGGTCACACAAAAATTGAAAAACTTATCCTGTGTAGTGTGTATGTTCTTCCTGAAACTGGAAGGGTAATTGTTAACGTGTTAAATTCATTATTCAGATCAAATTCATACATTGATTTAAGCCCCCAAATTTGCAGAACCTGCATAGTAAGCATGTAAAAAGGCA
>NC_090252.1:22973525-22999554 GCF_037325665.1 Littorina saxatilis | reverse complement strand
AGAGAGAGAGAGGGGCACAAACATTCAGAGAGAGAGGGAGAGAGAGAGAGAGGCATATAGGGCGAGAGAGCTCTAGAGAGAGAGAAGAGAGCTCTAGAGAGAGAGAGAGGGAGGGGGGGGGGGGAGAGAGAGAAGCACAATGAGGCACAGAGAGAGTATTGGTACAGACTTCGGTATTGCATTTCAGCTTGGTGGCTTGAAAATTAATTAATGACTTTGGTCATTAAAAATCTGAAAATTGTTAAAAAAATATTTTTTATATAAAACGATCCAAATTTACATTCATCTTATTCTTCATCACTTTCTGATTCCAAAAACATATAAATATGTTATATTTGGATTAAAAACAAGCTCTGAAAATTAAATATATAAAAATTATTATCAAAATTAAATTTTCGAAATCAATTTAAAAACACTTTCAGTTTATTCCTTGTCGGTTCCTGATTCCAAAAACTTATAGATATATGTTTGGATTAAAACACGCTCAGAAAGTTAAAACGAAGAGAGGTACAGAAAAGCGTGCTATACTTCTTAGCGCAACTACTACCCCGCTCTTCTTGTCAATTTCACTGCCTTTGCAACGAGCGGTGGACTGACGATGTTACGAGTATACGGTCTTGCTGAAAAATTGCATTGCGTTCAGCTTCTTTCTGTGAGTTCGACAGCTTGACTAAATGTTGTATTTTCGCCTTACGCGACTTGTTTTATTTTGAGGTAATCGATAATAGCGTGGCATGAAAAACAATTTTGTGAAAACCCGGCGGTGAAAACATATCGCTCCAATGAATGCTGTCCATCATGTGCGAGGCCGGGAAAAATGTTACACGTACGTATCGCATGAAAACGAAAAGTGTGAAGAGAAAACTGAAACTGAAAGGAATTAAAGCGGAGAAGTCGGTAACTCAGTCAACCAACCTCTAATAAAGTGACAAATAGTACTACACTATCGACTACTAAGGTTCATTTGCTTTTGTAACCAAGAAATTAGTTTTTGTTTTTAACGGCGCCATTAAGTTAAAAGAAATGCATCTTTTCTGGTTCACATTTAAATATTCAGCATTTACATTTTAACGTATACTGCATCCCGGTATCAGCATGCTTTTAAACACAATAAAATAAAAACAGCAAACCATGAACATAAGTTAATGTCCTTGTAAATCTGTTTTGCTTCTTTCTTTATTTGTGTGGGGTGTTTTTGTTTCGTGTTTATTTTTGGGGGAGTATTTTATTGTTCCTCAAAAGCACTTTGGTCAATACCCCTTTAACTTTGAACTACCATTCAGTTTTAGGACTGAGTGCAAATCTTTTATTTTTGGACAACAACATGCACTGTTGGCGTTGATGTACAAAATTGATGATTGAGTACGTGTGTGTCGCCTAATAATAAATATTGACCACCATCAACTCAACTGAGAACATAAAAGGTAAAGGCTAATTTGATTAATTCAGATTGGTGAAAATAACCTATAACTATTCCTCTAGCTTTCAAAAAAAAAAATCATTTCATTTTCATTTTCACCAGTTTCCATTTCAGGCTTTGTCCCATCGCTGGGAAGTTCGGGTCGCTCCGTTATTTTTTACATTTAGTCAAGTTTTGATAATTTCTTTGACTTAAAACTTGGTATAAAATCAGATAATGTTGTGAAGATACTATATATATATAAAATATTACATGTACATGCTTTAGTTTGAGGTCGCGCAAGGTAGTGCAAGGTCGCGTGTGGTCGCGTGCGGTCGCGTGGTAATTAGTCAGACAGCTTTTGTGACGTCGAAAGCCGGAAAGGCAACACCGCGACCTGTGTGCACACTTCGAACTTTGAAGAGGACAACTTTTATTTGTCAATCACATAAAGTGGAAAATGGGATTTTCAAACACTCTTAAACTTAAAACCGGAGCAGTACCGACCATTCGTCCAGCAAAGTAACCCACCACCAGTAACCAATTACTCAGTACTCCGCCGCTGGACTACAGACGTTCGGATGAACCCAGTCCACATAGAAAGAAGAAGAAGAAGAAGAAAGCTCTGCGTCAAAAATGTCGGGGCACCCAAGGAGAAACAAAACTCAAAAGTCACTTTGAAAGTGACTCGAAGACCGTGTGTCGTCGACGAACTGCGAGGTAGGTTGAACTCAAGATGTCGCCTTATAATTTCCTCTGTCCTCTGTCCCCCCTATATTGACTCTACACTGTTTGTTCCAAAAATGCTCTCTCAGACCTACTTTTTTTTTTCGCAACACGAGTAAGTCTACTCTAATTTTTTTCAAACTTTAGATGAATAACTTTCCTCTGGGGAGTGACCTGACACAGTGAGTGAGTGACAGGAAATACAGTTTTCATCTAGATCAGTAGAAGTGATACATTCATGTAACTTGTAAGGAACATTTTCTGCAAATCAGTTTATCCATGCACAGGCATCAGATTCAAACAACTTACAAGTCACCATGCCAGTCAGCTGTTCAGTATCACATTGTCCCATCCCCAGATGTTCGGCTTTGGATTGATTTAGATCCCCATATGATATATATGTTTTGTCAATTTGTGCCAGTGCCACTCTTTTTCAGAACATATGTGATATAATATGTTTGTTAGAATTGATCAGTGTAGGCGAGGTGAACTTTGGTTAAAGAAGATAAAAGTAAATCAGGGATTATAAAATGGCAAGCGATTCCCAGAGCGCGGCGATTCACTGAGCGCGGCGCGTTGTGCAGCGCAGCGATTCCCAGAGCGCGGCTACTGCTGTCACATTGTTTTGTAATTATCAATTATCAGCAATCTGCAATGTCATTTGTTCTTCAGATGTTTCTGCCATTGCCGAAACCAAGGATGTCAGCGTCCAATGCAATCTGATCAACGCCCCACCTCAAAACGCAATGCGGTTCTAACCCTAAAGTGTAGGAACAGATGAGAGTGTGGGGAAGGAAGAACGAAAAGGCGAACGACAGCGCGCTGCAGCTGCGGAAGAGGACGAGCCTGCTGACGAGGATGGAGGTGAACCAGAAGATCCGCAGTTCTTGTAAGTTTTCAATAGACATAGATTCTCTACATTTTAAAAAGTAAGACAGAAGTCAAGGGTTACTTTGGGTGACAGTCAGCTATTTTTTAGCTGCTATCATTGTGTCCTTTGTTTTTGTCTTTCTCTCTCTGGTCTCTATCTCACTGGCCATAACCCTTTTTTGTCTATTAAATGGGTGAAAAACACCATAAACATGTCAAAAATTTTTGTTGTGACATTATTTAGCTTAATTTCTCATCACAAGTAAGAAGCTGATTTCATCTTAAAATTTTTTTTATACTGGATTTCACTGTCATTGCGACATGTATAACATGTAGTAATTATATCCATAGCACTAGCAGTGAATTTGTGCTTGTGTATGGCACATGTAGTTTCCATAGTAACCCTTTATGTGCTAAGAAAGTGTATAACCTGTGTGTTTTAGGAATGCTCCTGAGCCGAGACCCAGCCCCGACCTGGAAGACAAGTACATTGTCTTCCAGGCAAACTTGATGCAGCTGTTAGAGAGTTGTCCTCGATGCTCTCACCCTGCGAAGGCCTTCATATCGAAGACAGTGGGATCTTGCATCCACGTCCGACAAGACTGCTCCAAGTGCTGTTTCTTCAGAGAGTGGACCAGCCAACCGTACATAAAGCAGATGCCCTGCGGGAACCTGCTCCTGTCATCAGCTGTTGTGCTCTCTGGCTGCAGCCCGACAAAAATTCTCCGGCTGTTTTACCTGCACAATGTGCGTTACATTTTGGAGAGCACGTTCTTCTGGCATCAGCGGCACTTCATTTTTCCTACAGTGGAAAGAAAATGGAAACGGGAGCAGTCAGAGCTCATCTCGCAGCTTCAGGACGAGAGAGGAAGTCTAGAGCTGATTGGTGATGGGCGGTCAGATAGCCCAGGACACTGTGCCAAATATGGCACATACACTCTCATCGAACAGGGACTGGGGAAAGTCCTGGATATACAGATTGTGCAGGTAAGAAAGATATTTAGGCGTTTCAGTGTCTCATACTCATAGACGCATCAAGGTAACTAATTACAATCAAAGTTTTGTAGAGAGGCATTTTTTTTCTTCAAAAATATTAACAGTAATGCATACCCAGTTCAAATCTTTTTTTTTAATCTGAATTTGACTCCTAGTTATCAACCAACCCCCACCCCACCCCAATCTCCCCCCTGACTCACCCGAGTAATTGGTGAGTGGGATTCCTTTGTGTCCGTCTTTTAGACCGAGTTGGATTTTCAGCGACTGCTTTTGACAATTGACATTTGAACTTGTCATGTACATGCCCGTTGAAACTATGTGCACGCTTAACTGGAAGTAGAACAACTCTAGATATAAACTGTGACGAATGCGATATTAAATAAAAGAGGGCAGGGAATCAAAATTCCTGATAACACGACGGTGCACAACCGATGTGCAGTGAAACCCGTTCATATTTGTTTGCAAACTGTCAGAAACTTTGGCAATAACATTATTAAACGAATAAAATGAGTGCCGGCTGCCGTAGCCGAAACAGTCGGCGGTCGTAACAGAAAAGTGGGGCGGCCGTATCAATGCATCGCTGGCAGTCGTAACTGCTAGCACGGCGACGCGTACCAAAAAAATACACATGCTCTTTTCCTCAGCCGATGACACAAACACACTTGCATATTGGGACACTGCTATTGATGCATTTCAGTTATGATACATCACATTACCTGATCGAATGACCGTTGTTGCTTCAAGCCTCTTGTAATCTCCACCATTTAAAAAGAAATCCCCAAATCGAACAATTTCAGCAAATACGACGCTGTCACAAATCTAAAACAGAAGCCTCAAAAATTAAATCGATAACATGTTAATCTTTTGCTGGCTTCGATAATTACGCCGCAATAATTATTAGTTTGGAAGTTACACACCTTTCGGGCTCGAAACCTTGCTGACTATGGGACTGCAGAATGCTATCGTAACAAACGGCGATTTTTTCTGTCGTAACACTTTCCCCGGCGTGTGGCTGGGACTGGGAGACCTGTAACTTTAATTGTAAATAGTACAGACATGGGTAAACTGTCAGATGATTTTGAATAAAATGAACACTGTGATCAGCATATTTTAATGCAATTTTCTGTTCTTTACAGGAGATGTCATCCAGTGGCCACCAAAATGTGACCTGGCTCGATTAGCTGGGAAATGGGCAGCCAGAGCTGGTTTCCCGGGCGTAGTTGGAGCGATTGATGGGACCTACATAAAGATACCAGGAACCAGGGATGCGTACATCTGCCGTAAAGGTTTCCCAGCGATGCATCTCCAGGTAACAGATTTGATCACTTTCTGTTTCAGATACGTGGATTGTTAACGTTGGCAGAACTGAAAGGTTGGAGGACCTGACCATTATGGTGCCTGTGTATTTATTCCCTATTGAAATACTGGAGTAACACTGGCAGTGTCATTTCATAATTGGAATCTACTGTAATTTTAAGTCACTATTTGAATCTTTGGATTTAAAGACAAGTATTTAACGGCACAGTGCGCCTCCCGTAAACCATCACAGATACTGTCAGGCTTTTACACACAGTATAAACAACCTTCATTATGAACGCTCACCAAAGGGAACATCCTAGGTGCCTTACGTAAAGAGGCTGAACGAGTAATTTTCAAAGATTTAATGTTGCGGATTGTCTTCAAGACAATCGGACCGAGGTGCGTTTTGGCGCTAGACCTAACTTTTAAAATCAAAATAATAAATTGACAGCGTGTTACACAAACATTCTTAAATCATAAAATAAATATTTTTTTCATCAAGACAAGATCATTAAAACTCGAAGTATTTGAAGTTAAAATAAGGAACGCCCAGAAGCAGGTTCACGTAAGGTTCGCCAGTTCCTGTGAATAGTCAAAAGTCATCGCGAGGGTTCTTGTGAACCACAGCCGTTTGTTTAGTGCATAGTCAGAGGTACATAATAACGTGCTATTGCAGACAAGCTCACAGCGAGTCGCATTCAAATTCCTGACGACTGCTTTGTCAAAAAGGGAAACTGGAATAACAGAGTTCACGATGTCGATGGCTCCGGGGTAAGATAAACCATGCAAAACAATTTTTGTGTGAAAATTGCTCGCTCTTTACGGTAAGCACCTAGGATGTTCTAAAGCGGTGAGTGTTTCAATGAAAGGGTGTTTGTACTGTGTGTAAAAGCCTGACAGTATCTGTGATGGATTACGTGAGAAATATTAAATGTTTAAACCGATATTGGGAGTTCAGACAAGTTTGAATTATGATGGTGTGTGGATTAATTCCAAGAAAACCATCATGAAAATGTACCTACGCCTCGTTTCTCTGACTTTTCTTTTTCTGTTGTTAGATCTATACATGTCATATACCGCTACCCCCCGCGGGTTAGGGGGAAGAATTTACCCGATGCTCCCCAGCATGTCGTAAGAGGCGACTAACGGATTCTGTTTCTCCTTTTACCCTTGTTAAGTGTTTCTTGTATAGAATATAGTCAATTTTTGTAAAGATTTTAGTCAAGCAGTATGTAAGAAATGTTAAATCCTTTGTACTGGAAACTTGCATTCTCCCAGTAAGGTATATTGTACTACGTTGCAACTATGCAAGCCCCTGGAGCAAATTTTTGATTAGTGCTTTTGTGAACAAGAAACTATTGACAGGTGGCTCTATCCCATCTTCCTCCCCCCCCCCCCCCCCCCCTTTTCCCCGTCGCGATATAACCTTGAATGGTTGAAAACGACGTTAAACACCAAATAAAGAAAGAAAAAAAGAACATATACCGCTTTTAGTGAAAGTTGAGGCAGCACTTTCTGATCAAATTTATTAAAAATTTGTTCAAGCATTTCTTGACTAAGCATGGATAATCACACCGGGGACTGTGTTCCGCCTTATTTCAGCCGGGCTTGTTGTTACTCCGTTTTGAGCTGGGCTTGGTGTCACGCAAATGTCAGTGTCTGCACTAAAGTACAAACTATGTCTTCTAAAAAAACCTCATTTCCAGGAACGGATGTTTTTAGCACTAACCTAAGTAATTTGTCTCTCTATTGGTGTTATTTTTATCTGACAAGGTTTATTATGTGACCCCCATCGGCTTGAAATACGTGCAGGTTGTCGCTTTTTGGGCAAAAAAGCTGATCAAACTCAAGAAATGATAAGCAACGGTATCATGTTATGGTTTTTCTGTATCATAAGTTTGTTCTATAGTTTCTTGCTGTTATGCTGATGCATTTTCCCGAACCTGCTTTAAGGCGTTGAGGCACGAAAAGTAAAACCAAAACCCATGTCAGGCGAGTTTTGTTCCGCGCTGGACACCCAGAACAAAAGCAAGCCCAGTGGCAGTGCGGAACGCAGACAAAAATGCAGGAGGCCCAGCGCGGAACAAAACGTACACCACTTGCTTGTTTTGATTGCTTCTTATGACATAGTGAGGACGCATTGAAGCACGCAATTGATACAGATGATTATAGCTTTACCCAAAATAGTAAAAATACAGGAATATTTGTTGTTCAAATCCATCTTTGAGAGAAATTTATGTTGAACCTTCATTTTTCACTAAAAAACCTGCATGTATGCCTTCCATTCGGCTATTGTCAATTAACCAGGTAAGCAAAAGACGTTTTTAGCTGTCTACCAAAGAAAACAATTATTCCCCTTTCTACTGACATTCATCAATTTTAGCTTAAATCAGTGTGAAAGTCATAGTTTGTGTTTTTATGAAGACACTTTCGTTTGCGTGACACTGAGCCCGGCTGAAAACGGAGTAACAACGAGCCCGGCTGAAATAAGGCGGAACACAGTCCTCGGTGTGATAATGGGGATGTTTACCCTTCAAAAACATGATTTTTTTTATTGTTCTTTATCATTTCATATATGCATGTCATGGTTACGCTGAAAATGCACTCAATGATAAATGAATTATATGGGACAGTAGGCACCTCATTCACATGTTCTGCAGAGGAGCTGTGCTCAGCTCAGTCTTATGGTTTAGGCTAGCGAAGCATTAGGATATATACATGTAGCCTCTGTTGTGGTTGGTTTTTAGTTTCAGGCTGATAGATTATTTTTATATTGATTTACGCGACTTGTTTCAGGTTGTATGCGACAAAGACCTCCTCTTTCTGGATGTGTTTACGGGTTACACTGGGTCCGTGCATGACAGCCGAGTTTTCCCCAACTCAGATCTCCATGGAGTGTTGGAGTCTGACGCAAGTAAGCTGCCTCCAGAGTACCATATGATCGGGGACTCGGCCTACCCTCAGTCTCCGCAAGTACCTGCTGGTTCCATTCCGCGACAACGGCCATCTGACCCCTGTGGAAACTGCCTACAACAGAGCCCAGGCAAGGACAAGAGTTGACGTGGAGCGGGCTATTGGTTTGTTGAAAGGAAAATTCCGCAGACTGAAGGATCTCGAGATGACGAACATCCGTGAAGTTCCAATGTTAATTTTTTCAGCATGTGTCCTACATAACTTTATCATTATAGAAAATGGCTTGGACGAGGACGACATTGACTTGTCGGAGAGTGAAGATGAAGACGAGGACGGAGGTCAATGTGGTGGTGATCACTGCATGTCTGCAACACAAAAAAGACTGGAAATTGCAAATGTTTTTTCTTGAGAACTGTTCTATGTGTTTCAAGGACGTGTCGTATACCGTATATCATTCTACGAGGCTGAATTGATTGTAGATAACAAGTACTGCCAGTGTGTATTGAGTTGCATGTTTTTATGTGTTTCGTAATTTTCCATTTAAATTTTAATGTGTAGTATTAACTGGGTAAAGGTTGGGTTCCTGGTGAGATCTTAATCTGACTCACAAGAAACATACTGCCAAATGTTCAAATATGAAACTAAGTTATTATTTCTTTTTTCAGTTCAATTACATTTTCGTTATAAGATGACCAGACGTACCAAATAACCAAAGATGCTAATTAAAAAATATGAGTTTACAAAAAGGGGGAGACAACCTAAGGGAGAAATGCGAGGCACTCTAACAGCTGAGCACAAAACCAAAACTAGAAGATAATATTTGTAAAATAACTGTGACTCTAAAACGATAGTACAATAATAAGCAACAAAGTTTAGAACATAATAACTGAAAAAAACCACAACACAACGTAGTAAATAAAACTACAGTGATTGAGAGTTAGTATCGCAAAACAATAAAATTATGGTTATCTTACACACAAACTTAAGTAATTGACGATGTTGAGAAGAAATTGATAGAAATTCCTCTGAATCAAACGCCATTAATTCCAAATGTTCTAGTTTAAAATTGGTTATAAAGCACTGATTGGTTAATTTAGATCAATGTCAATGATGACCAGCAAAGTCACTATCTTCCTAGTTCAATATGATAAGCATCATTGTCTGAAGCATACTGAATTTTGACCAGGATTGTGCTACTCATAAAATACACAAGCATATGTTTGCCACTCAATGATTATACAGTGAGACTTGTCTCCACATATTGTTGTTAATCAATGAGCTATGTGTAGCTCCAACATAAACAACCAGAAGATTTACCTTCATTGTAAATGTTGTTCGTCCTTTGTTTTGGAAGATGACCGCAGACTCATGGTATGCTTGGATGTCTAGTCTGTCCATAAATAACTGATAAGCTTGTCCGGGCCAGGATTCCCGTTCCGCATGCGATTCTGCTACGCCATTATTGGAACTGAATATCAAGGTTTTTCAGAGAGGTTTTTAGTGTGTCCTTACAGATATATCTTTGCTTCGTCAAAAGAAACAACCTGCAGCGTACGGCAGCTGAAAATTAAAGGTACATATAGTTCAAACAATCATTCAACTGTATTTATTTGACCTTACACAGACTGTAGGAAGAGGCGAACCGTCTTGAACAAAAAAATTGTCCGCAGGAAGCGACTCCAAGAACACAGACGACTCGAAACTGAGTGACATACCTTGTAGTCTTTCTATGAAAGTAGTGGTCCAGTGAACGATACCTTCTGCCTGTGGTTTGACTTGAGTTAGACTCTTTGAGGATGTTGATAATGACGCACGACACTGACAGACTACAGAGAGTCCCGCAGTGGGGCACTGCGGTTATGAAATTAAAGGCCCCTCCTGTTTTTGGAACCGCAGGAGCTTTCTAGTTTGCTGTTAGGTAGATTTTTGGTTCCTCTTTCCTGTCATGCTCTCTTTTTCTTCATGAATTCTTTTCTTTTTTCTGCCTTCTTGCTCATTCACCTGTATTTTTTCCAAAAATCTCTTCTCTTGCCGCTTGTCTCGCGATTCATGTATAGTTTAATCTGTTAGTGTTCTGATGTAAGTCCAGCAGTAGATAGGTTAAGCCTATTTTAACATACTGGAAACTGGTAATCTTCCAGTAGGTATTAATTTAGTTTTACTAAAGCCTGCTGGGACACAAGTAATGGGTTAGTGCATTTGTAAACAGGAATCGCTTGACAAGTGGCCCCCTTCATCCCCCCCTTCCTCGTCCTGATATGGCTCTGTGTAGTCGGCTGGACGTTAAGCAACAAATAAACAAACAAACAAACTACAGAGAGTGAGTGGGGGGGGGGGGGGGGGGGGGGGGGGGGGTGTGAACATTTTTGGGATTAAACACTGCCATAGAGTTTATTTTATAGGAATGTTTTTAAACCTAATCTCATTGTGTTCGTTTTGAATCAAAAGTCTCACTCCAAATTCCGACAATAAGTCAATATGTCCGCCGGGTATCGATATGGTTGCTACAAGGTTGCTTCGGTTACAATACGATGAATAATGTCGAGGAATTTGTGGCAAGTGGATTCAAGCTTACCAAGATACTATTTTCAACTTCCCATTCTGGAATAGTTGTTGGCATTTGTAATCATTGTCTCGTGTATGAAATCACGTCTATTTACAGTGGAACCCCTTTTAGACCCCCCTCCCCCTCCAGCCCCCTTCCTATTACAGACACCCCCCCCCCTCCCCCCTTTCCTAATCCCATTTCAGCCCTTGCTTTGTTCAGATTTCCTTGTCGACAATGTCTGAACATGTATATGCCCTGATAAATTCTATGATCTTATTTTCCAAAATAAAGTCTAAAGAGGGTGTTCCACTGTAGCAGACACAGGCAATGTGTTGTCATATGAAAGGCAATTGTTGTTTTCAAAACAAAAGTACAGGTTACTCACATTTTTGGTGTCTGGTAAACACAAAACCATCACATCATACTCATAGTGGCAGAGTGGTGATCTACATGTATATATATGTCTGATATTTGAAGAAAAATGGATGACAAAATAAACAACCTCTCTCACCACAACATCAAATTTATTTTCTTTCGCAGTTCTAAGAAAGTATTTTTGTGAATTGAGGTCCCAAGCACATAAATGCAGAACCTCAGGTTGGCCTATAATTATGTGTCAGGAAACAAAAAAATGACAAAAAAATTAGTTGGAATTCAAAAGTCTAGCTTTTTTAAAATTTTTATTTATATATTTTTTTGGAGGCCTTACAATATTTATTTGATGTAACACGCACTGAACATAATTATAACAGGAACAAAATCATTAGATTTAACCATATTTTTCATTTGCAACGAGTGTCATAATGTTTACCTTTCTTCGTACCATAATTCAAAATGGGGCTAGGGTTACGTTTTGTAAACTTGTGCACAAATTTAACGATCGATTTTGAATTTTTTTTATATCCTTTATTTTTTTTTAATTTTTTTTTATTTTTTTTTTTTAAATTCTTTTTTGATAAATGATATCCTTTATTTTTTTATATATGACTAAGTGCCAAAAGGTGCTCACAGAACAGAAGACGACTTTGTTTTACAATAAAAATGTTTCTAAAAACGTGTGTCTGCTGAAAATTGGTGTGTGTGTGGATGAATGTGCGAAGAGATAGTGGACATAATTTCGTGTGTCTGACTTGAACGGTTTTGAAGTTATCTTTGTTTAAAGTCAAAAATAACGCCAAAACCGGCCATCTGAAAAAGGACATCGTGATACCTCGTGTTTTGAATATGCCACAGAAAAATAACAAGAAGCACAAATGAATTGCATTTAGTTTGATTGAATGCCTGAAACATCGCTTTACAGACGAGACCAAACGTCAAATCTAAATCTCGAGAGAATTTTTTTTTTTCGATAACCGAATTTTAAGGTGTCGCACGCAAGATGATTCGTCATCACGGCATACATTTTTCAATCGCAGATATTTACTAAATTTCTTTTTCAAAAACTCTGGAATTGATGTCGACACGTCAAGCGATAACGGTGTATCAAACTGCTGTCTTTCAAGTAATCCAGCAAAGACTGCAGAACTTTTGAACAGCATTTTTGAAAACGATTTGAAAATTTCGTCATATCTTGCGTGCGACAAAATGTTCGGTAATTAACGGTTATTTTCTTTTAAAAACAAAATTTACATGTACAAAGATCTACTTCATTTACGGAACCACGTGACACATTCTGTGTTCAAAATTTGTGAAGAAATCACGAACCACGATTGCGCTATCAAGTGTTGAAATTATGTCGTCAACATTTTTTCAGATCTTGCGTGCGACACCTTCTTGCGTTCAACATAAAATGTCACTACCTTATCGAGTTTAATGGGTAAAACTAACTATTTGTTGTCTTAGTTTAATCTTCTTAATTAAAAGCGTAATAAAACCGAACTTCTAAGATGAATTTTAATTGAGATTAGCGAAAGAGCGGGCACGCAAGTCGACCTTAAAGTAAAAGAATGATAACACGAGCGTTTGTCGTGTTGTCTTGCGTGCAACACATTGTCCAAAAAGGAAAATGTATATTTTTCTCAGACGTTTTTTAAGTTGAAACCTTGAAACTTCACACACATTTGGGGTTTAATCGCCCCCATGCATGGTAAAAGTCTTGTTGACCCTTGTCAGATTTCAAGGTCACGGCTGGGTCACATGTGGTTCAGAAAACGGATGAAACATATTTTTTCAGAGATTTTTGAAGCTAGAACCTTCAAACTTCAAACAACGCTTTTGCTTAATGATTGTTCAACATGGAGAATTCAAGGTTGATCCTTGAGAAATGTGAAGGTCATAGCAGGGTCTCGTGTGGGTAAAAAAAAAAACATAACCTTTTTCTCAGAGTTTTTCAAAGCAAGAACCTTGAAAGTTCACATTTTTGGGCTTAATAGCCCCCATACACGGTTAAAGTCTTGTTGACCTTTGTCGAATCTCAAGGTCACATGGGCAAATCAAAAACACGAAAATGCATCATTATCTCAGTTTTTTTTAAAGGGAGAGCCTTCAAACATCACACAACTCTCAACTCCGACTTAAAGAAGTTAAGGTAGATCCTTGTCACATGTCAAGGTCACAGAAAGGTCTCGTACGGGTAAAACAAACAAAACAAACAGATAATATTCATTTTTTCAGCTTTGTTGTTAGCTAGAATAGAGGCACATGCCACCATTCCATTCAACATGACTCATAGAAATGTATGATGTATGACGTAATTGCATTGTGTGTAATGACGCGGCTGCCTCTGTAGTTATTCCAGCCTTTGAAGAAATGGCGTTTTTCCTTGCTTGGACACATTTTTCCTTTTCTTGGATGTTTCAGGAGTTTGGGTGAGTTTGGTGTATATGGTTGAACACAATTTAAAATTTGCATAAAAGTGTATTAAAATAAACAGTGGTAGCCAGTCTCATCTGTTGTGTCGACAATTTAATCTCTTTTGTGTGACCTCAACTTGACCCCTCTGAATGCTCTCAATCATGGAAATTGACCACACTTTGATTATAACCAAACAACATCAAAACTTTGGAATGTGTGAAGTTTCAAAGGTGTTGCTTAAAAGGCGTTCGTGAAAATGACAATTGTATGTGTCTGACTTCAATGCGACCCCGCTGCGACCTTGACGTTTGATTTTATCAACCAGACTTTCATCATGTGTGAATGACTTCAAACACTATAAAACTAGTTGAAGAAATTGACAATTTTTCAAAGTTTAAGCCAGATGGCACTGCTGTGACCTTGAAATTTGACAAACATTAACCAGGCGGTCACCTTTTTTAGAAAATATCCTTAAAGGATCTTTAACCTTACTGTGACCTTGGAATTTGATGAGGTTTAATTTAACTTGCGTAGTGTGCCAAGTTTCAAGGCCCTAGCTTCAAAAACATATGAGAAAACCTCATTGAAAAATGTATATGTTTGACCTCAACGCGACCCTGCTGTGACCTTGACTTTTTCAACCAGACTTTAATCGTGTGTGAACATTATACACTAGAACTGTGTGTATTTTCAAAGCTCGTGCTATAAACGCGCTGAATAAATTGAAAATATTCCACATTTGGACCAGATGTGACCCCGCTGTGACCTTGAACTTTGACAAAGATTAACAAGCAGGTCACTTTTAATGAGGTTTTATAAAAATGCTGAAAGTATGTGAAGTATGTAAAGTCTAACTGATCTAGTATTAAAACATGTAAGACGTGACAACGACAATTTTCCAGTTTGCAAAGGAAATTTAACCTCGCTGTGACCTTGAAATTCAATGTTGTTTAGTGTGATGTGCACCATACCTGGAGGTCATTATACTTTGGTTGTGTGCCAAGTTTCAAAGCCCTAGCTTTAAAAACGTGCGAGATAACCTTAATGCTATGACTCAGTGCCGTTTTGAATGATATAACGAACAAAATTATCGTTATTTGTAAAATCATTTGGGTAAATTTATCTTTTCTTTTCGTAATTGGGTTCCAGCATCTGTTGTCTTAACAAAAATCACAATATCAGTCGTGTTTGTCAACTTTTATTTTTTAGCCCCTTTGTCCGCTTTTCGTGCGCACCTTTTGGCACTTAGTCATATATTTTTTTTTTTTTTTTTTTTTTTTTTTTTGGCAGTGTGTACAATTACAATGATTTTTTTTTTTTTTAAATTTTAATTTTTTTTTTTTTTTTTTTTTTCCAGTGTGACAATGATTTAAAAAAAAAAAATTGTTTTAAACTGCGAAAAAAAAAAGTGTGTGTGAACAGGGATTGTTACTGGTGTTATATCCGGACATACACAAAACACAAAAAGTAACTAAAAGTGTGTTTTTTCTCGACATTTTGCTAAATTGTAAAAATAAAGTCAAATTAAATTATTTATATGTATTTAACCTTATTTCAAGCCTCCATAGTTATTTTTGAGTGATTTTGAAGACTTGTTTTATTTCGACGTCGAGGTAAAATTTCATGTCGGAGTAAAGCTCAAAATTTCACGCGGGAGTCGAGGTATCCCACCATAAACACATACACACACACACACACACACACACACACACAGAGAAAGAGCATAGGTGAAACTGTGCAAGAAAGCGAGACACTAGATCTAGATCTGTCTGTCTGCATGTAGCCTACTTACAGGAACACGACTGCCAACTAGTCTCGGCGCGCTCAAAATAATAATGACCGAGACTTTCAGTACTTCCTTCGCGTGACCCTCTTACGTCATAATGTGACGTCAATGTAATGTGACGTCTTCAAATGTTAGAGTTTCTACCACAGACATACACACGCACAGACGCACGCACGCACGCACAGACAGACAAAGTTACGATCGCATAGGCTACACTTACGTGAGCCAAAAATGTCCACCAAAATACCCGTGTGACTTGGAATAATAGGCCGTGAAAAGTAGGATATGCGCCGAAATGGCTGCGATCTGCTGGCCGATGTGAATGCGTGATGTATTGTGTAAAATATAAAAAAATCTATCTCACACGGCATAAATAAATCCCTGCGCCTTGAGTCCGAGTCTGGAGATAGGCTACGTGCGCGATATAAGACTTCATATAACAAATACAGTTCGGCTCACCTTATCAGACTCGACAAGGCTTTTGCATGGAATGAGACAATCCCTCCACTTGGTCACACACCAGAAACCAACACCTTGACTGCTTGATGTGGAATAATTATTGATGAATTTAGCGGCATTTACAAAATTAATTCCAAAACAATTCCCACTATGCATAGAGAGCACCCAGACTCTTCATTTTTGGTATGTGACCAAGTGAGGAGATGGCCTCACCCCATGTAAAAGCCGGGCCAAATCTGATGTGTTGACCCTAGCTGTTTTCGCGGGGAAAAGTGTCCCGTTAAACCCCAAAAAATGAATACTATCCAAGATCGTCGACGATCGCCGGGGATTGCTGTTTGTTCGTTTGTTTGTTTGTGGCCGCTGATTTATTTGTCATGGATATCAGTGTATCCCTGAAAGCTCTGATGAAACCAACAGGCAAATAGTGTCTCTTTGAAGGAAAAAAACTAAACTGACAAGTGAAAGATATTTTGAACACATAACTCTTCTTCTTCTTCTTCTTCTTCTTCTTCTTTTTCTTCTTCTTCTTCTTCTTCTTCTTCTTCTTCTTCGTTCATGGGCGTAGACTCCCACGTTCACTCATGTTTTCAGCACGAGTGGATTTGTACGTGTATGACCGTTTTTACCCCGCCATTCTGGCAGCATACGCCGATTTCGGGGGAGGCATGCTGGGTATTTTCGTGTTTCCATAACCCACCAAACTCTGACATGGATTACAGGATCTTTTCCGTGCGCACTTGGTCTTGTGCGTGCGTGTACACACGAAGGGGGTTTAAGTCACTAGCAGGTCTGCACATAAGGTGACCTGAGAGATCGGAAAAATATCCACTCTTAACCCACCAGGCGGCAGCGACCGGGATTCGAACTCACGACCTCCCGATTAGGAGGCCGACGTCTTACCACAAACACATAATTCAAACAGACCAATTAAACTGAGAGAAAGGCGACACGAATGTAGCACTCGTGGTATGTTATGGTGATATCGTTTTTTCCTTATCCTATTTTATTCTGCGTACTTTTATTGTGGTTCCGATAGCTCGTAGAGTTTCATAGTTCTCACCATGTCTGTATAGTGTATGTATTAGTTACTGTGATACCAAATTGTCTTACCCATGTATGTATGATGCTATGCGCCAGTGATGTATGAATGCTATTTATTTTTGTTTTTATCACACAGCAAGCTGCTTTCCTCGTGTATTTTTTATGTTCATTCATGTATTGTACACTTGGCAATAAATTATCTATCTATCTATCTATCTTATACGCGAATTCTGAGTCTGAAAATGACAAAGAGAATTATTTAAGGTTTAACAAGTTCACCAGCTTTGATATGAGGCAAAATACTACGACCGTGCTGATTTTAAACAGGACACCAACGAACCTTCGAGTACCTTAATACTAGATACCAATAGCACTAGAATAGAGTACAAAAACAAAATTCGTGCGTTAACTGCAAGTGACCTTGTCATAATTGACCTTGACCTCAACACTGACTGACCTTGAGAATCCGAGCATGGCGCAGACGACCTTGGCGTCGTTGTTGTCCCAGCTATCGTCGCAGACCGTGCCCCATTCCTTCCCCACCAGAATCTCCACACGGCCCTGTCTGATGGAGCTAGACCCTGCCAGCCGTATAGGGTCTGTAGAAACATACAGAGGAGTCGCATCACTAAACCGATGAAAGTTGCGAAAATAGAAGAACAGGGCTGATGCACAGGAGAAAGTTACCAACCGGATGAGAGCGTGCCGCAAGTTCAGATTGGTTGAAATCACAAACCTCAATTTCCCAGTCAACCAATCTCACTCTGCGGTTGGTTCCCACCTGGTGTGCAGCTTTTTCGTGCACAGCAACCCAGGGCACCGGCGGGGTAAAAAAAATGGCGTCTTTGTTGGGGTCCAGGTGGCAAAATGAGAGCATTTCGGTGAATGTTAAAACAATTGCAGCCACTACATGCACGGAAAATGGCAATAATAATCCTTGAGAGCTTCCGTCTTAAAAGCATTGCTTGTTGTGCTTACTGTAAGTGTATGCGAAAAGCTGACCACTCACAGACTTTGCCTTTGCATTGAGAAGAGAAGCAGACGATACCCACTAAGTCCGAGAACACAATCAAACTACTCAAAGTCTAAAGTTTTTAGTTTCTCAGAGAGAGAGAAAAAGGTTGCTAGCTACTCACGCAGTTTATTGTTGAAGTCAATAAAGTCCTGTAGCTCTGTTCTGACGGACGACACGCTCTGCTGATTTTGCTGCAAACTGCTCACTTGACTGGACAGTGAAGTCACTAGCGTGGATGTGGTCGCCGTTGTATTGACCTGACGACCCAGATTTAGCCTTGTCGTCTGCAGTTGGCTTTCCAGAGTGGCAACTCTGGGCACGATAGCTTCCTTATTTTTAAGACACTCTTGTTGAACCGAATTCAAGTTCTGCTCAAGTTCCGTTAGCTGTGAAGTTAGCGAAGATACTTCAGAATCTCCCGACGGTTCGAAATCTCCTACAGCATTGTTGAGTAGGGATAGCTCTGCTGTCAAGGATCTTGTGGCGTTGGTTTGCTCTGTGTCTACTGCCTGGAGCGCTGTTTCAAACCGTTCTTGTGTCGACTGCATGATCCTAAAGGCATCCGTGACGTTTTCTTTCATACGGTTCTGATGTTCTTGAAGTTCTTCAAGACTAGTCTGTTGAGAAACCAAACGAGATTCAATGGCGTCTCTCATTTTCTCAACTGTTCTGTTCTGACGCTGAAGTTGGCTTGTTAGGTTGGTGACAACTATCTCAAGATTTCCAGTCTCTTGTTGAAGAGTAGAGATCGGGTTTGACAAGCTGTTGAACTGTGCTTTGAGGTTCTGACTTTCTCCCGTGTTCTGCTCCTGAACGGCTTCCATCTCGCTCAATTTTGTCGATATGTTTTGGTGCAAGGTCTGCAAATTGGATGCTGACGTTTGCCTCGCCATGGAAAGCGTTTCTTTCAAGTTATTTAGTTGTGTTTTCAGGTAGAGGTCTTCTTGAATGCGCTGCTCTGTGCTCCTCTTCTGGTTCACTTCAAACTCCTCGAGCTTCGTGGACATGTTCGTCTGCAGTGTCTCTAGTTCTGAAGTTGTCGTCAAGCGAACCTCTTCAAGCAATGCTGTGATATTTTTCAGTCGTGTGTCTACGTCCTCTGTGATTTGAACGCTTTCTACTTGGTTCTGCTTCTGCTTGGCTTCGATCTCAGCTAATTTATCGGAAAATAATTGTTTCGAAGTTTCAGAGCGCGATGAGAACGTGTCACGAAGAGTGGCCACGACTTCTGTCAAGTTGTCATGCTCCCGCTCAAGGCTTTGGGTTTTCTGCTTTAGTTCCTCATAGTGGTGCGTTTCTTCAACCTCAAGTTGTCTGAAACGATCAGAAACACTTTGCCGTGCTTCTTGCAACCTCTCCGCTAACTGCTTTTGCCCAGCGCCCAAGCTTCCCTGCAGTCTCTCGTCTTGTTCAGTCAGCTCATGAGTCAAGGTGGCATTCAGTGTCTGTACAGCGGATTCCACGTTGTTGGAAAGAGAGTCTACTTTCTGTTGCTGGTTTACTTCTGACGCCTGTAGCTTTTTTTCCCAGGAGGAAGCCTGTTCTTGAATTGTTTTGTTGAGAGATTCCTGTACATTCCATACATCGTCAAACCGTGCTTCGTTTTTCAAAGACGCGTCGTTGTGGCTTTGGTCAAGATTGTCCAGTCTCTGCTGTAACTGCCCGATCGTGGTTTTCTGGTTCTCGTTGACCTGCCTAAGTTCTTTGATTTCTGTTTCAAACTCGGACTGAAGTGTGGTCAGTGTCTGTAACATAGCGTTCATTCTGTCATTGTGTGTTTCATCGGTTGTCTTCAGCGGCGAAATCTCGTCGACAACTCCATCAATTCTGTTGGCTTGTTCTAATTGAGTTTCTTTCAGCCGCGAGACATCACTTGACACGTCATCTAGTCTTTGGTCCTGTCTTTCTTCAGATGACGTCAGCTGCGAGACCTTGTTTGAAACGTCATGAATTGTTGTATCTTGCTTTTGGTCAGATGTTTCCAGCTGTAAAGTATTGTTGAGAACGTCATTGATTCGGTCGTTGTGCGTTTCCTGGGATGACTTCAGATCCAAAACCATGTTGAAAACGTCATCAGTTCTGTTACCCTGTTTCTCGTCAGCCGATTCTAGCTGCAAAACCTGGTGCCAAACATCCTTCATTGTTTCATCTTGTTCTTTATTACCCAAGACGTTATTGAGCTGAAAACTTGCTGTCAAATTTTCTGTTCTTGATTCCAGTAGATTCACTCTCTCCTCCAGTAGCTCTTGCCCGCTGGACTGCAGGTGGTTTTCAAAATCCAACAGTCTTGCTTTCAACTGACCTATTTCTGTTTTCTGTAGCTTCAACTCGTACCCTTGCTTGACCAGCTGGGTTTTGACCGTTTGCAAGAAAAAAGAAGCAGACCGTTGCAAAGGGACTTCACTCTCAAGACATTTGACAGCTTCCGGTTCGAGAGCGAGTGAGCATGTATAGTTACCGCCCTTGTGTTTGTGAGGAAGGTCCAATAGAAAGTAGCCATCGTTGAAGTCTGTGCTGTTCAGTTGATTTCCGTCTGGATCCTACAAGGTAGAATAAAATGGAATGACATACAAAACAAATCAAAATAGAAAGAAAACGTAAACAATTTGTTGACTATCAGTGGAAATACTTGACTATGAGTATGAATATAGTCAGATGCAAGATGTTGGATGACATAACTCAGAATTGAGAATACCCTCACGAATTCTCTGTTTTATATAGTGCTGAATGGTAAAGGTAAAGGTAAAGGTATTCCCATAACCATCTGGTCGTAGGGGAGAGAGATGTTAGAGATCTCCACTTTTCTGGGGGCCAGCTTTTTATGAGGGCGGTGCCCATCTCCTCTCCCTCGCTGCCTTTGCCTTCCCCGGCCCTGAATAGGGTCAGGTACCCATTTCCAGCTGGGTGGACTGGAGAGCGCTCGGAAAAATCGGGTATTTGTATTTGTCCCCGAGTGGGGGACGAACCACGACCTCCAGCGTGAGAGGCAAGCGCTCTAACCACTGCGCCACTCCGCTCTCAATGTGCTGAATGAAAGTTTTAAAAAGCGAGCAGCTGCACGTATCGCTCCAAGTTCGAATCTAAAACTCCAGGAACAAAAACCTGCAATTATTGAGAGTAACAGTGTGCAAAGTATCCGCAGATATCGACCGAAGCTGAACAGTTTCTGCGTCAACACGCTTGTGAACGTGAAACACTCCCATGAACTGTCGGACAGGAAACCCTGGAAAGAAAAATAAGAAAGAAAGAAGGAAGGAAGGACGCTGCAATGAACTGTCGGACAGGAAACCCTGGAGAAAAAAAATAAGAAAGAAAGAAGGAAGGAAGGAAGGACGCTGCAATGAACTGTCGGACAGGAAACCTTGGAAAAAAAATAAGAAAGAAAGAAGGAAGGAAGGACGCTGCAATGAACTGTCGGACAGGAAACCTTGCAAAGAAAAGTAAGAAAGAAAGAAGGAAGGATGGACGCTGCAATGAACTGTCGGACAGGAAACCTTGGAAAAAAAATAAGAAAGAAAGAAGGAAGGAAGGAAGGAAGGACGCTGCAATGAACTGCCGGACAGGAAACCCTGGAGAGAAAAAAATAAGAAAGAAAGAAGGAAGGAAGGACGCATCTTGAACACGCGGCCAGTTCCGTGTAACTGGCCTTGAGACCGATCGATTCAATGGGGGCAATCTCAGTCATCTGAAAGAGGGAAATCCAAACGCAATCCGCCTTGTTCGATTTTATGGGCTTGGACGATAGAGAAAAATAAGAAAAGCAAAAGCTGGAGTCCAGTCTGGACGAAACTGCTATCAAGAACGCAGAATTGATTTTTTCTGAGGTTTTTTTTAGCCGTAAGCGCCATGTTTATCGGAGCAGGAAACTCTTCCAGAGTGAGGCCCCTTTGTTGGTTTCACTGCAGCCGCCAGCAGTTATGAGAAATTCGAAATGAGAAATGGCGCTTACGGATAAAAAAAAAAACTCAGAAAAAATCAATTCTGCGTTCTTGATAGCAGCTGGACTGGACTCCAGCTTTTGCTTTTCTTATTTTTCTCTATCGTCCAAGCCCATAAAATCGAACAAGGCGGATTGCGTTTGGATTTCCCTCTTTCAGATGACTGAGATTGCCCCCCTTGAATCGATCGGTCTCAAGGCCAGTTACACGGTACTGGCCGCGTGTTCAAGATGGGAAGGACGCTGCAATGAACTGTCGGACAGGAAACCTTGGAAAGAAAAATAAGGAAGGAAGAAAGGAAGGAAGGAAGGAAGGAAGGAAGGAAGGAAGGAAGGAAGGAAGACAGAAAAGAAAGAAGGAAAAAAAGGAAATGCAAAAAAAGTAAGGACAGAAAGAAAAATGAAAAAAAAATAATAAAAAATAAACAGAAAAAAAAGAAAACTGAAGAAAACAGAAATGTTGAAACTGACCGTCCACGATACAGCAACAGAGGGTATTCCTTTCTCAAGAAACTTGCCACACTTCAGCTGTACGTTGGAAGTGCAGGTTGTCTGGTTATCTGCAGAGTTGTTCCCCTTGGTGTGCTCCGTTACCTCTAGTTCGCCATTTTGAATTGCGGGAGACTCTAATGAATGAGATAAGAACAGGTCAGAATGTGTGCAAAACATCGCGCAAACACAGATAATAAGATACAGACATGCACGTTACACAGACACACACAGACACACACACACGTATACACATAACCTCTCTCTCTCTCTCTCTCTCTCTCTCTCTCTCTCTCTCTCTCTCTCTCTCTCTCTCTCTCTCTCTCTCTCTAATCACATAAAATAAAGTAATTAAAATCAAATGAAAATAGCAGAACTTACCTACAACAACCAATCTCGCATTCTGTGTGTAGAGTTCAGATATTCCATACACTTTGACGTGTACGCCGAAAATGCCGACGTCATCCCCAGTCAGACCCCTTAACGTCATACCAGCGTTTGAGGTGTGAATCACCCTGTCTGATGACGTCAAGAAACGATTCGCAAAGAAGTAGGCAAAAGTCCCATTCTTGTCAGAATACCAGAAAACGGCGATGATGTGTTCGTCTTTACTTGTGACGTAATTCCACGGAAAGGTGACGTCATCTCCCAAACAGCGGTAGATGGTAATACCAGTGTTGATCTCGCTTCTCCACTCAAAGGCATGCGAACCTGATTTTTTGTGAAATAAAAGAAGAAGAAGAAAAAGTAAATTGAAAGTAAAAGAAAATTAAATAAGAACAGGACAGAACAGAAAAGAACATAGTTTTAAGTTTAATATCGTGTAACCAATTTAGAGGCATGGAGGACAACAACCGTAATTACTCAACAGCAATTGGAAACTTTCATAGCGATCAGGAGTCAGCAATCATCATACTAAAATAAAGATTGCCATACAAAGCCGTTTTAATGCCAGATATCAAAGTGTTTTTTTCTCAGGAATGAACTTAATTCGATCACCTAATAGTGAAGACATTCAAAAATGAAAATCAACCTCGTCACTCAATGTATTCGTGTCACAATACCAGCAGATTATTTTTTCAAGCACAGCTCCATTTTTTTCCTACCAACAAAATATCAAGATTCTGACAACTGCATCTAAACTTACAACGTACACAAACATGGACACCCGGTAACTCTAATATACTGCTCTCTCTCTCTCTCTCTCTCTCTCTCTCTCTCTCTCTCTCTCTCTCTCTCTCTCTCTCTCTCTCTCTCTCTCTCTCTCTCTCTCTCTCTCTCTCTCTATCTCTCTCTCTCTCTCTCTCTCTCTCCCTCTCTCAGAATCTCTCTTGGAATTCTGTTAAACTATACATTGACTACAGTTCTGTAAAGTTGCAAACCACTGTTGTTAATGCATCATTTAAAAAAAAGAGGTAACATTTCTAAAATTTAACGTTGTAATTTAGTTCTTGTGACTCATAAGCAGAATCAAGACCCGATCAACAAATTAATAAACCAATGTATTAATCAATGGATACAATGTTGACATGAACAATCTAAGAGAAGGAGGGCAGAACTTCTTTTTGTCAAAACCGAACCAATCTCAAATTCATAAACACTAAAATTGGATAAATATGTAACACTGTTTTCCCATAAATCATTTCCGTCTCAGTATTCTTGTTATTTCAGAAACGTTATTTGCAACTTTTCCAGTTACAACAGTTCTTTTTATTGTAGTTGTTTTTTGACACGATTGTTTGTTTGTTTGCTGGTTGATTTGATTACTAGTGTGTTGGTTGGTCGGTTGTATGTTGGTTTATTTTGGCTTCTTTGTCAGCTAGCTTTTGTGCGTTTGTTGGCATTCTAGTTTAAAAAAAAAAAACTTAAAAAAACCAATATCTACATAACAACAACAATATGGTTTTCTACTTACCTCGAGCGAGAAAGGTCAAGACCAAAACAAAAAGAAGCATTTTGCGAGGTGTTACTGCATTGCTGATATTCCTCCTCAGACTATCTGCGTGCCTCGATCATATGCTAGAAATCCAGATTCTCTTCTTAATGGCGGAAATTTAAAAAAAAAGAACAAGGAAGAAATATCCTTATTCCCAGCAACAACAGATAAGGTTAAACCAATAGTCTTTCAGGAAAAAGTCACAGGCAAATTTCCATTCCTGTGGCCGGACGACAAAAACGGTGTTCCGTCAAAATTGAACCCCTTTGAGACAATAAAGGGGCCCGGTAGCTCAGTTGGTAGAGCACTGGACTTGTGATCCGAGGGTGGCAGGTTCGAATCCGGGCCGGGACGGACACGGGTCAACTTTATGTGCAGACTCAGAGACAGTATCCATGTTCCACCCCCGTGTCACATCACCACTGTGGCACGTAAAAGACCTCGGTCATTCCACCATAAGTGCAGGTGACTGATTACAACTAAACACAAGCAGACACCTGGGTAGCGCGACTCTGTTGCTTCTAGCTTTCCACTTGAAGGAAGCGACCCGAATTTCCCAGCGATGGGACAATAAAGTAATGAAAGTGAAAAAGAAAAAATGAAATAATAACAATGACAACAATTTATTGTCAATTAAATTGAATGCATTCAAATAGAAAGTTTTTTTTTGACGCAACGTTAATGATTTAAAACACACATTTAAGTCAGCATTATTAGAACATACAATAAGACAGTAACAAAAAGGCACATATACTTGTATTTACTAAGTCAGTGTATAATCAGTTTTTGATCACAGAAACCGCAAGGCTTTTACATACAGTACAAACACCCTTTCGGTTGAACGCTTTTATGATTTATTAATAAATGGTCCACTTACTAAGCTTTTTTTGCGTGTGTGTGTGTGTATGTGTGTGTGTGTGTGTGTGTGTGTGTGTGTGTGTGTGTGTGTGTGTGTTTGTGTGTGTGTGTATGTGTGTTTGTGTGTGTGTGTGTGTGTTTGTTTGTGTATGTGCGTGTGTGCGTGTGTGTATGTGTGTTTGTGTGTGTGTGAGTGTGTGTGTGTGTGTGTGTGTGTGTGTGTGTGAGTGTGTGTTTGAGACACGGGTGTCACAGCCAGTTTCAATGTTGAGATCTTCATTTAGTAAACCTTTATAGTTTTTACTTCTGCCTTTTTTCTCTCTCGTTTTGTTTTGAAACCAAGCATATTATTTATCAAGGGGGCCAAACTGAAGCTGACACACCGGTGTCGCAGCCAGTTTCCATTGTCGCCGCCAAGAGTCATGTTCAGATGTTCTGTCTAACCCTTTCTAGCTTTTTTTCTTTCTTTTTTTCTCGTTTTGTTTAACCGAGCCTATTAAACAAGGGGGCCAAAAGGAAGTTGATACACCGGTGTCACAGCCACTTTCCATTGTCGCCGCTGAGAGTCATGTTCAGATGTTCAGTCTTTTGACGACTTGATCTCGCCTATTGTTTCTGCGAACAGATCAGAATCAAGAGAGATGTACACGTCATCCTGTTTGCTATCATATCCTTGGCACAAAGGGTCAAAAATCCAAAAAATAAGCCCTTAAAAAAATAAGGCCTTATTTCTGGAAATAAGCCCTTATTTTTCATAATTAAGGCCTTCTAAAATAAGGCCTTAAATATTTACAGCCATAAGGAAATAAGGGCATAATGAAATAAGGCCTTATTTCTGTTATGACCTGAAAAAAATAAGCCCTTAAAAAAATAAGCCCTTAAAAAGCCCTTATTTTTCTGTGCATCGCTACTGCGCATCCGGACATTCGAAAGCGCGCACAAACTCGGCTCTCGTTCAAAA
>NC_090252.1:22956025-22968525 GCF_037325665.1 Littorina saxatilis | reverse complement strand
AGAGAAAAAAGTCCAAGCAAAAGCGTATTCAAAAATATGTTTGTTTCTATCACGCCTACCAAAGTGTTCTTGTCAAAATCACCTTTCAAATACATTAAGAAAACAACCGAAGAAAAACAAATCGCAAAAGAACTACGTAGAATAATTATAAGAACAAAAGCACATTATAGAAACAGAAAGGGATTTAGTTCCCTGGAATCCAAACTTGGTATGCTGAGAAATAAAAGTCTAAACATACAGAAAAAGATAATGATGTTCACTGCTTTCTGCAATATTATATATAGAGAATACTACATGGCTTGCTGTGTCGTACCAGATTTACACGAGTTGTTTTTTTAAATATTGAACTGCGAGCGAAAGCGAGCTGTTCACTATTTGAAAAAGCAACGAGTGTAAATCTGGTACGACACAGCAAGCCATGTAGTATTCTGTTTATCCTACATACTGTACTTACGTGTATTTTACTGAAAATGTCCTGCATTCGAGGCAGCTAAATTGAAGACGCTTGTTTTGGAACCTCGATCTCTTCTAAAGCCTCGTGCAATCTATTACGTCAAAGTAAAGAAACGTCACTCTGAAAGTGTGGCGTGACGTGTTAGTTCTAAAGATTCATCGAGGGTAATTAGCGAGCGCAATTTGTGTTTCTATAATGACGTTTGTCTCGGTGACTTTGGCATCATAAGCAGTGGAAAAACAGGTCCCTGCCAGACTTGCTTGACATGACCTCATTTACATGATATACACACGTGTGATTTGAACGATTATTATCTCACGGGTGTCTCTCTCACGTATGTAGGATAAATGCCGTAATCAAATTTCACTTTATAAAAGCAAGGCTAGAAACATGGCTTGTAGTATATTTCATGATCTTACATGCACTCAGCGACAACACGTCTGGCATATAACTGAAAGAATTCTGTCTTCAAACCAATGATTAGGCTGTCTTGAGAATTCGCCCAGTAAAGAGTACCGCAGGTACTGCGAGAAGAGAGTTCACGTGTTGATATTCTTTCTGTGGGACGACAAACCTTACACGGAGCTAATTCTAGAGACAGCTTATCCTTAACAAAAACAAATCAAAGAATCATTGGTTTGAACCATTTTTGTTTTCATCCAGCGCAGACGACCCCGGCGTCTTCGCTGTGCGCGCAGTTGTGTGTCCCGAAAGCCCTTGCGGGGCAGACCCGGATGTCCTGTTCACTTCCGGTGCACTGGATGTCGTCGAGCACTATGGGGCCTGTTCCTTGTCCAAAGGCAGCTTCTGGTTTTGGTACTGCGCCGGCCCTGGGAGACAGAATGGTGGGTAATCTTGAACTTTAGTGTGTTAAATTCATAGCTCAGAATCCAGTGACATTCTTTACTTATTTTTGGTACAAGTCCCTGTAAGCAAGCCAAAGAACATTTGTCGTGAAATTAATTGACGGATTGAGCTCCAAACGTAAGCATAATTAATTAATTTGGTTGTTCAATCGACGAAAAAGCACCGAAAATAGCGTACGTTGCCAACCAAGGGACATCATTTACACGAAAGAGTTGTCTCCCTTTTCCGCTATGCATTCATCGGAGTTCAAAGGGATCTAAAATGACTTGTTATGATTTCAAGTGCAGGTTCTACAAATTTGGATAATTCCTTCTTTGACGCTATGCATTCATCGGAGTTCATCCGTAACTTCAAAGGGATCTAAAATGACTTGTTATGATTACAAGTGCAGGTTCTACACATTTGGAGACTTAAATGCCTCTGAATTATGAGCTATGAATTTAACACGCTAAAGTTCAAGATTGCCGAATGGTTACATTATACATTTGTTTGTTTGTTTGTTTGCTTAACGCCCAGCCGACCATGAAGGGCCATATCAGGGCGGTGCTGCTTTGACATATAACGTGCGCCACACACAAGACAGAAGTCGCGGCACAGGCTTCATGTCTCACCCAGTCACATTATTCTGACACCGGACCAACCAGTCCAAGCACTAACCCCATAATGCCAGACGCCAGGCGGAGCAGCCACTAGATTGCCAATTTTAAAGTCTTAGGTATGTATGACCCGGCCGGGGTTCGAACCCACGACCTCCCGATCACGGGGTGGACGCCTTACCACTAGGCCAACCGTGCCGGTTACATTTTACATGAACATTTGCGATGATTTCTTTCCTTTAACCTTCGATCCTTAACTCAGTCTCTGTCTATAGAACGTCAGCTTGGTGACTTGTTTTAACGGTCAACAAGTTAACCGATCTTCGTTCATGGGCTGCAACTTATGTTTCTCCTTTTACCTTTGTTAAGTGTTTCTTGTATAGAATAATAGTCAATTTTTGTAAAGATTTTAGTCAAGCAGTATGTAAGAAATGTTAAGTCCTTTGTACTGGAAACTTGCATTCTCCCAGTAAGGTAATATATTGTACTACGTTGCAAGCCCCTGGAGCAAATTTTTGATTAGTGCTTTTGTGAACAAGAAACAAGTGGCTCTATCCCATCTCCCCCCTTTCCCCGTCGCGATATAACCTTCGTGGTTGAAAACGACGTTAAACACCAAATAAAAAAAGAATTGTAAAGCGCTTAGAGAACGTCAAGCACTCTATAAATCTCCCATATTATTATTGTTATTATTATTACAGGACCTTTCCCGTGCCCACTTGGTCTTGTGCTTGCATGTACACACGGAGGGGGGACCTTGAAAATCTCCACCCTTTAAGCCACTAGGCAGCCGCGGCCGGGATTTGAACTCACCACCTTCCGATTAGGAGGCCGATGTCTTATCCACTACGCCACTGCGCCCGTTAACCGATCAGTAAACAATAACAAAAGAAGAAGCAAAGTAACAAACAAACAATGTGTATTTGCGCGCGTGTGTGTGTGTGTGTGTGGGGGGGTTATTCATTTATACACCAAAGGCACAGTATAAGTTGTCAGTGCAGGTAAAAAAAAAAAAGCTAATGCTTTGTTGACCAATATTTCCTGACAGCGAACAGGTTAAACGAGCTCAAAGTTGACATCGCGAGGACTTCGCTAAGTCCTTTTCACCAGAACTTCAGTGTGAAAGCTTTTTGCAGCCAGCTTCGTGAAGTATACTTCGCAAAGTCCTTTTCACCAGAACTTCAGTGTAAAAGCTTTTTGCAGCCAGCTTCGTGAAGTATACTTCGCAAAGTCCTTTTCACCAGAACTTCAGTGTAAAAGCTTTTTGCAGCCAGCTTCGTGAAGTATACTTCGCAAAGTCCTTTTCACCAGAACTTCAGTGTGAAAGCTTTTTGCAGCCAGCTTCGCGAAGTATACTTCGCAAAGTCCTTTTCACCAGAACTTCAGTGTGAAAGCTTTTTGCAGCAAGCTTCGCGAAGTATACTTCGCAAAGTCCTTTTCACCAGAACTTCAGTGTGAAAGCTTTTTGCAGCCAGCTTCGTGAAGTATACTTCGCTAAGTCCTTTTCACCCGAACGTCAGTGTGAAAGCTTTTTGCAGCCAGCTTCGTGAAGTATACTTCGCAAAGTCCTTTTCACCAGAACTTCAGTGTGAAAGCTTTTTGCAGCAAGCTTCGCGAAGTATACTTCGCTAAGTCCTTTTCACCAGAACTTCAGTGTGAAAGCTTTTTGCAGCCAGCTTCGTGAAGTATACTTCGCAAAGTCCTTTTCACCAGAACTTCAGTGTGAAAGCTTTTTGCAGCAAGCTTCGCGAAGTATACTTCGCAAAGTCTTTTTCACCAGAACTTCAGTGTGAAAGCTTTTTGCAGCAAGCTTCGCGAAGTATACTTCGCTAAGTCCTTTTCACCAGAACTTCAGTGTGAAAGCTTTTTGCAGCCAGCTTCGTGAAGTATACTTCGCAAAGTCCTTTTCACCAGAACTTCAGTGTAAAAGCTTTTTGCAGCCAGCTTCGTGAAGTATACTTCGCTAAGTCCTTTTCACCAGAACTTCAGTGTGAACGCTTTTTGCAGCCAGCTTCGTGAAGTATACTTCGCAAAGTCCTTTTCACCAGAACTTCAGTGTGAAAGCTTTTTGCAGCCAGCTTCGTGAAGTATACTTCGCAAAGTCCTTTTCACCAGAACTTCAGTGTGAAAGCTTTTTGCAGCCAGCTTCGTGAAGTATACTTCGCTAAGTCCTTTTCACCAGAACTGCAGTGTGAAAGCTTTTTGCAGCCAGCTTCGTGAAGTATACTTCGCAAAGTCCTTTTCACCAGAACTTCAGTGTGAAAGCTTTTTGCAGCCAGCTTCGTGAAGTATACTTCGCAAAGTCCTTTTCACCAGAACTTCAGTGTGAGAGCTTTTTGCAGCCAGCTTCGTGAAGTATACTTCGCTAAGTCCTTTTCACCAGAACTGCAGTGTGAAAGCTTTTTGCAGCCAGCTTCGTGAAGTACACTTCGCTAAGTCCTTTTCACCAGAACTGCAGTGAGAAAGCTTTTTGCAGCCAGCTTCGTGAAGTACACTTCGCTAAGTCCTTTTCACCAGAACTGCAGTGTGAAAGCTTTTTGCAGCCAGCTTCGTGAAGTATACTTCGCTAAGTCCTTTTCACCAGAACTGCAGTTTAAAAGCTTTTTGCAGCCAGCTTCGTGAAGTATACTTCGCTAAGTCCTTTTCACCAGAACTGCAGTTTAAAAGCTTTTTGCAGCCAGCTTCGTGAAGTATACTTCGCAAAGTCCTTTTCACCAGAACTGCAGTTTAAAAGCTTTTTGCAGCCAGCTTCGTGAAGTATACTTCGCAAAGTCCTTTTCACCAGAACTGCAGTTTAAAAGCTTTTTGCAGCCAGCTTCGTGAAGTACACTTCGCAAAGTCCTTTTCACCAGAACTGCAGTTTAAAAGCTTTTTGCAGCCAGCTTCGTGAAGTACACTTCGCTAAGTCCTTTTCACCAGAACTTCAGTTCAAAAGCTTTTTGCAACCAGCTTCGTGAAGTACACTTCGCTAAGTCCTTTTCACCAGAACTTCAGTTCAAAAGCTTTTTGCAACCAGCTTCGTGAAGTACACTTCGCTAAGTCCTTTTCACCAGAACTTCAGTGTAAAAGCTTTTTGCAGCCAGCTTCGTGAAGTACACTTCGCTAAGTCCTTTTCACCAGAACTTCAGTTCAAAAGCTTTTTGCAACCAGCTTCGTGAAGTACACTTCGCTAAGTCCTTTTCACCAGAACTTCAGTGTAAAAGCTTTTTGCAGCCAGCTTCGTGAAGTACACTTCGCTAAGTCCTTTTCACCAGAACTTCAGTTCAAAAGCTTTTTGCAACCAGCTTCGTGAAGTACACTTCGCTAAGTCCTTTTCACCAGAACTTCAGTGTAAAAGCTTTTTGCAGCCAGCTTCGTGAAGTACACTTCGCTAAGTCCTTTTCACCAGAACTTCAGTTCAAAAGCTTTTTGCAACCAGCTTCGTGAAGTACACTTCGCTAAGTCCTTTTCACCAGAACTTCAGTGTAAAAGCTTTTTGCAGCCAGCTTCGTGAAGTATACTTCGCTAAGTCCTTTTCACCAGAACTTCAGTGTAAAAGCTTTTTGCAGCCAGCTTCGTGAAGTACACTTCGCTAAGTCCTTTTCACCAGAACTTCAGTGTAAAAGCTTTTTGCAACCAGCTTCGTGAAGTACACTTCGCTAAGTCCTTTTCACCAGAACTTCAGTGTAAAAGCTTTTTGCAGCCAGCTTCGTGAAGTATACTTCGCTAAGTCCTTTTCACCAGAACTTCAGTGTAAAAGCTTTTTGCAACCAGCTTCGTGAAGTACACTTCGCAAAGTCCTTTTCACCAGAACTTCAGTGTAAAAGCTTTTTGCAACCAGCTTCGTGAAGTACACTTCGCTAAGTCCTTTTCACCAGAACTTCAGTGTAAAAGCTTTTTGCAACCAGCTTCGTGAAGTACACTTCGCTAAGTCCTTTTCACCAGAACTTCAGTGTAAAAGCTTTTTGCAACCAGCTTCGTGAAGTACACTTCGCTAAGTCCTTTTCACCAGAACTTCAGTGTAAAAGCTTTTTGCAGCCAGCTTCGTGAAGTACACTTCGCTAAGTCCTTTTCACCAGAACTTCAGTGTAAAAGCTTTTTGCAACCAGCTTCGTGAAGTACACTTCGCTAAGTCCTTTTCACCAGAACTTCAGTGTAAAAGCTTTTTGCAGCCAGCTTCGTGAAGTACACTTCGCTAAGTCCTTTTCACCAGAACTTCAGTGTAAAAGCTTTTTGCAACCAGCTTCGTGAAGTACACTTCGCTAAGTCCTTTTCACCAGAACTTCAGTGTAAAAGCTTTTTGCAACCAGCTTCGTGAAGTACACTTCGCTAAGTCCTTTTCACCAGAACTTCAGTGTAAAAGCTTTTTGCAGCCAGCTTCGTGAAGTATACTTCGCTAAGTCCTTTTCACCAGAACTTCAGTGTAAAAGCTTTTTGCAACCAGCTTCGTGAAGTACACTTCGCTAAGTCCTTTTCACCAGAACTTCAGTGTAAAAGCTTTTTGCAGCCAGCTTCGTGAAGTATACTTCGCTAAGTCCTTTTCACCAGAACTTCAGTGTAAAAGCTTTTTGCAGCCAGCTTCGTGAAGTATACTTCGCTAAGTCCTTTTCACCAGAACTTCAGTGTGAAAGCTTTTTGCAGCAAGCTTCGCGAAGTATACTTCGCTAAGTCCTTTTCACCAGAACTTCAGTGAGAAAGCTTTTTGCAGCCAGCTTCGTGAAGTATACTTCGCTAAGTCCTTTTCACCAGAACTTCAGTGTGAAAGCTTTTTGCAGCAAGCTTCGCGAAGTATACTTCGCTAAGTCCTTTTCACCAGAACTTCAGTGTGAAAGCTTTTTGCAGCCAGCTTCGTGAAGTATACTTCGCTAAGTCCTTTTCACCAGAACTTCAGTGTGAAAGCTTTTTGCAGCAAGCTTCGCGAAGTATACTTCGCTAAGTCCTTTTCACCAGAACTTCAGTGTAAAAGCTTTTTGCAGCCAGCTTCGTGAAGTATACTTCGCAACGTCGACTTCGCCCAATACATTTCAGGCTCGAGGCTCGAGGCTACGTTTTTTGAGAAGACAAATCAAAAGTTTAGAACTTCCTTGGTGTCATGTGTGTGTGTCTCTCTATGCATTTATCCTTGACACAGTCTTTGAGTCGGTACATGAAGTCGACGCGTGTTCGCCCAAGCCTGGATTCGAACCCGTGACCGACGGGTAAGTAAATTTTAAGGGGCTTATTGTGCGTCAGGTCTTAATTGCCTATATTGGACATGAATTGGTTTATACGATTCGAGTTTTTACGCCCTCACGGCTTTTGATGTATGCGTGTTTATGTGGTATCAGCCATCTGCACTTATGGTAGACCGACGGGCGCAATGGCTTGGTGGTAAGACGCCGGCCTCCAAAGCGGAAGGTCGTGGGTTCGAATCCCGGCCGCGCCTGGTGGGTTAAGGTGGAGATTTTTCCGATCTCCCAGGTCAACTTATGTGCAGACCTGCTAGTGCCTTATCCCCCTTCGTGTGTACACGCAAGCACAAGACCAAGTGCGCACGGAAAAGATCCTGTAATCCATGTCAGAGTTCGGTGGGTTATAGAAATACGAAAATACCCAGCATGCTTCCTCCGAAAGCGGCGTATGGCTGCCTAAATGGCGGAGTAAAAACGGTCATACACGTAAAAATCTATTCGTGCAAAAACACGAGTGTACGTGGGAGTTTCAGCCCACGAACGCAGAAGAAGAAGAAGAAGAAGAAGAAGAACCCGTGACCCCAGGATCCCCAGTCCAGTGCCTTACCAACCGAGCTACATAATTATAACCCCCGCGGGTTAGGGGGAAGAATTTACCCGATGCTCCCCAGCATGTCGTAAGAGGCGACTAACGGATTCTCTTTCTCCTTTTACCCTTGTTAAGTGTTTCTTGTATAGAATATAGTCAATGTTTGTAAAGACTTTAGTCAAGCAGTATGTAAGAAATGATAAGTCCTTTGCACTGGAAACTTGATTTCTCCCAGTAAGGTCATATATTGTACTACGTTGCAAGCCCCTAGAGCAATTTTTTATTAGTGCTTTTGTGAACAAGAAACAATTAATTAGTGGCTCTATCCCATCTCCCCCCTTTCCCCGTCGCGATATAACCTTGAACGGTTGAAATCGACGTTAAACACCAAATAAAGAAAAAACATAATTATAAGGTTAAAAGAAACAACTTAAACTTTAAATGTCTATTTTCAATATGCATATAAATAAGAACAATTTTTCATGTTTTCTGCGTTATGAAAATGGACATAAAAGTGTTCAAGATTACCTTATCGTATGTATACTGGTGTATGTCATGCCGAATTCACGGTGCCGATTTCGCGTAATGGGCAGCGTTTTGCCGATTACGCGAAATGGGCAAAAATGTTGCCGATTCCGCGAATACGGCAATTCCGTGAATTCGTCACGACATTACAACTAAATTTAACTTTTTTTTGAAAGCAAGCAGCAGAGAACTTACCGGAAGAAGCCCAGCATGTTGCAGACGACCTTGGCCTCGTTGTCGTCCCAGCCGTCGTCACAGACAGTACCCCAGGAGTGGCCCACCCGGATCTCCACCCGGCCCTCGCGCTCGTTGCTTCCACCCACCAGACGCACTGGAACTGCGAAAGATAATGAACAAGTCTGTGGCTTAAAGGTACAATCCTACTTATGAAAAACGGTTCAGCTCGCCATCTCAGATCAGTCCAGGCTTCTACACGGGATTAAACCATTCCTGTACTTGGTCATAATAATATCAAAAGTCGACTGCCCGGCTACTTGCAGTAAAGGGTGTGTTTTTTCTTGTTGAATTAATTTCGCCGATTGATTCTAGCACGTTCTACAAGCGTGCCCTCTCCCCCCCCCCCCCCCCCACCCCCCCCCGCCTCCCCCCCCCCCGCCCCCCTCCCCCCCCCCCCCCCCCCACCCCCCTGCGCGACCTGACCTAGCCAGAGAGGACAACCCCCGACACAAAACTTTGGGGAATTGTGGAAGACTTGCGCCGAACCTGCGAGTTTACACGATCAGCAGGCCTAAGATTATGAGGAACACAACCTTCATCGAACGCCGAAGAAGAAGAAGAAGAAGAAGAAGAAGAAGAAGATTCTAGCGGCCAGTTACAAAATTAATTCATGACAAAATGCCCACCCTGCCCGTGTTGTAGCAAGGCCGATGATTTTTGGTATGGGGAATTTTAGGGTCAAGTATCATTTGATAATGTGGAGACCATCAGCTACATGTCACTAACAGAAAGAAGGGGCACAGGCGCATGAATACGCTCTCTGGGATTGTTAGCGCATTGCCATCAGCCAATCAACTGTTTCACATCAGTCATGTGACACCAGTACGTACTGACCTTTTATTAGAATGTATTTTTATTTGATTATTTATTCATTTATTTATTCATTCATTCATCTATTTATTCAATATTTTATTGTTATAATTATTAACTTATTTATCTATTTATTGATTTAATTATTTGTTATTTATTTATCAATAAATTAATGTTTTTAATTTATGATTTGGGTGTGCTGTTCTTGTTGTGTATTTCAGCTGTACTTACACAATTTCTCGTTGACTGTGACGAGGTCTCCTTCAACAGTTTGAACGCGTGGAAGAAGTAACCTGTACTGGCTCTCCACGGCCGTCAAATTTGTCTCCAGCGTAGCCAGTTGAGACGACGATACTGTTCCGGCAGTGCTCATCGACGTCAAAGCCGACGTCACGCTTTCGTTCAGCTCGTTCACTCCCTGCAGGACAAACAGGAGGTCATCATAAAACGATTCTGTGGAGTTTTGCAAATGTTCGCGCATGAACTGTTCCCCGGTTTCCTGTAGTTTCTCAACAAATGTCAAATTGGCGTGGACCCATTTCAGCGTGTCGGTGAGATTGGTCAGCTGTGATGCTGTGTCGGAGCTGAGTTTGTCCACCCCTTGCTGAAGATCGGACAGTTCTTGCTTGACACCTGACAGCTTCTTCTCTTGCTCGTTCATCTCTTGGTTCAGTTTGTCGTCAAGGTTCCCGATGGACTTCTTCTGCTGAGCGAGGCTGTGCTGCACTTCTGCCAAACTCGGCAAGAACTGGGAGCTGATCCGTTCTTGCTCGTCGGTAATCGTCTTCTGCGCTTCCAGGTCGCCTTCCAGTTCTGACAGCTTCTGGGTCAAGTTCGTGGATACGGCTCCCTGTGTTTCGAGTGTCTTCAACACGGCTTCCACGCTGGCTCTCAGGCCCTTGATCTCATCTGCCTGCTGAGTGTTGGCAGCTTCTTGCTCGTCTGCCTCCGTCTGTAACTGGAGCAGCTGGTCTTGGAGGTCCGAGGTGAGATTTTTCTGCTGTGTGAGGTCGCCGAGGAGGTTATCCACCTTCTTCTGCAGTTCTCCGCTGTGTTTCTGCTCGTCACTCAAACTGCCTTGAAGAGCGCTGACCTGCTGTTGAAGATCTGCGATCTTCTTGTCGTGATCTGCGATCGTCTCTTCATTTTTGGACATATTTCCTGTGACTGCGTTTAAGCTTTGCAGCCAATTCACATGTTGCTCTCTGGTGTCCTGCGCTGTGTTCTTCATGAGGTCATCCAAAGCGTCCTGGGATGTCTTCTGGAGGTCTTTGATCCGATTGACGTTCATCTCGAACAGTTCGTGCGCAAAGGCCCTGTCGCTGTCGACCTGCTCGGTCAGGTTGTCCGCTGTAGACTCAAGGTTGGAGAGTCTCTCTTGCACTTCTCCCATCGTACGCTGCGTTTCGTCGCTCAGTAAGGCTCCGGCGTTTGTTTTCAACTCTTCCACTTCGTTCTTCAGCAGCCCCAGGTTTTCTCCTTGTTCCTTCACCTTCGTGTCCATGGTTTCGACAAAGAGAGTCGCTGATGTTATAAAGGGGGAGTCACTCTGCAGGCATGTAGAGACCTCTGCGTCAAGGACGAGGGAGCAAGTGTAGTTGCCTCCCTTGTAGTTGGAAGGAAGGTCGAGAAGAAAGAAGCCATCTTGGTAGTCCGTGGGAGTCAGCTTCTCACCCTCAGGACCCTGTGACAGATGACAAGGCGATTGTTGAAAGCTCTCTCTCTCTCTCTTTCTCTTTCTCTCTCTCTCTCTCTCTCTCTCTCTCTCTCAGTCTCTCTCTCTCTCTGTCTGTCTCTCTCTCTCTCTCTCTTCCTTTCGCTCTCTCAGTCTCCTCAATCTCTCTCTCAATCTCTCTCTTTCAGTCTCTCTCTGTCTCTCTCTCTCTCTCTGTCTCTGTCTCTGAGTCTCTCTCTCTCTCTCTGAGTCTCTCTCTCTCTCTCTCTCAGTCTCTCTCTCTCTCTCTCTCTCAGTCTCTCTCTCAGTCTCTCTCTCTCTCTCAGTCTCTCTCTCTCAGTCTCTCTCTCTCTCAGTCTCTCTCTCTCTCAGTCTCTATCTCTCTCTCAGTCTCTCTCTCTCAGTCTCTCTCTCTCAGTCTCTCTCTCTCTCAGTCTATCTCTCTCTCAGTCTCTCTCTTTCTCTCAGTCTCTCTCTGTCTGTCTGTCTGTCTCTCTCTCTCAGTCTCTCTCTCTCTCAGTCTCTCTCTCGTTCTGTCTGTCTGTCTGTCTGTCTGTCTGTCTCTCTCTCTCAGTCTCTCTCTCTCTCTTTCTCTCTCTCTCTCTCTGTCTGTCTGTCTCTCTCTCTCTGTCTTTCTCTCTCTCTCTCTCTGTCTGCCCATCTGTCTGTCTGTCTGTCTGCCTATCTGTCTGTCTGTCTCTCTCCGTCTCTCTCTTCTCCCACCACCCCCACCCCTCCTACACAGAATTACACTGAATTCAATATGCACGATCAGAGTAGTAAACCTTTTGGGAAGAGCAGATAACTGTGTAAGCTCTGTGAGAACATTCCATGTTCCGAAGCACTTGAGATCTATCCAACTATCCGTCCATCCATCCATCCAACTTACCGTCCATTCTACAGAAACGGGAGGGAATCCTGCGCTGAGAATCTGACCGCACCTCAGCTGAATCGTAGGGTCGCAGGAGTCATGTCCGGTGGATGAGGCATTGTGGGATTTCTGGTCAATGCGGAGTTGTCCGTCAGTTGTTGTGGGTGGATCTGAAAGAGAGAGGGTTTATTTATTTATTTATTTTGTGTGTTATGTTATGATGTTTTTGTTGTTTTCAGTTCAAACAACAACTCTGGAGCTTTACCCCCGACTGCCATATGATACCTTTCAGGTGCGCACTTAATTTGCTATTGCCACAAAACTCAATACTCCGATAAAGAAAAAAAACACAGTTATAATTATTGCCCTTTCAACTGCAGCAGAGAATTACCTCCCCTGAAGACCATTTTTTTCAGTGTTGCTCTAAGTACTATATACCTCGAATGGGGTTTTTTTCATTGAAGTTTTTAACAAATTTCATCCTGAAGTCGAAGTATGAAAACCTCTTATGGCTAACTTTTAAGTGGTTTGGGCAACAACAACAAAAAGAGAAAGAAACACGCCCTTTATATATATATATTAATATGCTTTCTGAAATCTTCAGCTGCAAAACATAAGAAGTGACAGCGTGTTTGTTTCTTCTGAATTAATTCAAAATGAAAGAGGGTAGTCCCAAGAAGACATATAGTTGTAAAGACTGCGAGAGACAGGGCAGGGGGAGAAATG
>NC_090252.1:22953001-22955825 GCF_037325665.1 Littorina saxatilis | reverse complement strand
ATTTCGTGGTGGAGGGTCACATATATCAAAAGTCGACTGCCCGGCTACTTGCAGTAAAGGGTGTGTTTTTTCTTGTTGAATTAATTTCGCCGATTGATTCTAGCACGTTCTACAAGCGTGCCCTCTGCATGCCCCCCCCCCCCCCCCCCCCTCCCCCACCCCCTGCGCGACCTGACCTAGCCAGAGAGGACAACCCCCGACACACAACTTTGGGGAATTGTGGAAGACTTGCGCCGAACCTGCGAGTTTAAACGATCAACAGGCCTAAGATTATGAGGGACACAACCACCATCACCGGCACGGTTGGCCTAGTGGTAAGGCGTCCGCCCCGTGATCGGGAGGTCGTGGGTTCGAACCCCGGCCGGGTCATACCTAAGACTTTAACATTGGCAATCTAGTGGCTGCTCCGCCTGGCGTCTGGCATTATGGGGTTAGTGCTAGGACTGGTTGGTCCGGTGTCAGAATAATGTGACTGGGTGAGACATGAAGCCTGTGCTGCGACTTCTGTCTTGTGTGTGGCGCACGTTATGTGTCAAAGCAGCACCGCCCTGATATGGCCCTTCGTGGTCGGCTGGGCGTTAAGCAAACAAACAAACAAACAAAAACCACCATCGAACGCCGAAGAAGAAGAAGAAGAAGATTCTAGCGGCCAGTTACAAAATTAATTCATGACAAAATGGCCACCCTGCCCGTGTTGTAGCAAGGCCGGAGATTTTTGGTATGGGGAATTTTAGGGTCAAGTATCATTTGATAATGTGGAGACCATCAGCTGCATGTCACTAACAGAAAGTAGGGGCACAGGCGCTTGAATACGCTCTCTGGGATTGTTAGCGCACTGCCATCAGCCAATTAACTGTTTCACATCAGTCATGTGACACCAGTACTTACTAACCTTTTATTAGAATGTATTTTTATTTGATTATTTATTCATTTATTCATTCATTCATTCATTCATCTATTTATTCTATTTTTTTATTGTTATAATTATCAATTTATTTATCTATTTATTGATTTAATTATTTGTTATTTATTTATCAATAAATTAATGTTTTTAATTTATGATTTGGGTGTGCTGTTCTTGTTGTGTATTTCAGCTGTACTTACACAATTTCTCGTTGACAGTGACGAGATCTCCTTCAACAGTCTGAACGCGTGGAAGAAGTAACCTGTACTGGCTCTCCACGGCCGTCAAATTTGTCTCCAGCGTAGCCAGTTGAGACGACGATACTGTTCCGGCAGTGCTCATCGACGTCAAAGCCGACGTCACGCTTTCGTTCAGCTCGTTCACTCCTTGCAGGACAAACAGGAGGTCATCATAAAACGATTCTGTGGAGTTTTGCAAATGTTCGCGCATGAACTGTTCCCCGGTTTCCTGTAGTTTCTCAACAAATGTCAAATTGGCGTGGACCCATTTCAGCGTGTCTGTGAGATTGGTCAGCTGTGATGCTGTGTCCGAGCTGAGTTTGTCCACCCCTTGCTGAAGATCGGACAGTTCTTGCTTGACACCTGACAGCTTCTTCTCTTGCTCGTTCATCTCTTGGTTCAGTTTGTCGTCAAGGTTCCCGATGGACTTCTTCTGCTGAGAGAGGCTGTGCTGCACTTCTGCCAAACTCGGCAAGAACTGGGAGCTGATCCGTTCTTGCTCGTCGGTAATCGTCTTCTGCGCTTCCAGGTCGCCTTCCAGTTCTGACAGCTTCTGGGTCAAGTTCGTGGATACGGCTCCCTGTGTTTCGAGTGTCTTCAACACGGCTTCCACGCTGGCTCTCAGGCCCTTGATCTCATCTGCCTGCTGAGTGTTGGCAGCTTCTTGCTCGTCTGCCTCCGTCTGTAATTGAAGCAGCTGGTCTTGGAGGTCCGAGGTGAGATTTTTCTGCTGTGTGAGGTCGCCGAGGAGGTTATCCACCTTCTTCTGCAGTTCTCCGCTGTGTTTCTGCTCGTCACTCAAACTGCCTTGAAGAGCGCTGACCTGCTGTTGAAGATCTGCGATCTTCTTGTCGTGATCTGCGATCGTCTCTTCATTTTTGGACATATTTCCTGTGACTGCGTTTAAGCTTTGCAGCCAATTCACATGGTGCTCTCTGGTGTCCTGCGCTGTGTTCTTCATGAGGTCATCCAAAGCGTCCTGGGATGTCTTCTGGAGGTCTTTGATCCGATTGACGTTCATCTCGAACAGTTCGTGCGCAAAGGCCCTGTCGCTGTCGACCTGCTCGGTCAGGTTGTCCGCTGTAGACTCAAGGTTGGAGAGTCTCTCTTGCACTTCTCCCATCGTACGCTGCGTTTCGTCGCTCAGTAAGGCTCCAGCGTTTGTTTTCAACTCTTCCACTTCGTTCTTCAGCAGCTCCAGACTTTCTCCTTGTTCCTTCACCTTCGTGTCCATGGTTTCGACAAAGAGAGTCGCTGATGTTATAAAGGGGGAGTCACTCTGCAGGCATGTAGAGACCTCTGCGTCAAGGACGAGGGAGCAAGTGTAGTTGCCTCCCTTGTAGTTGGAAGGAAGGTCGAGAAGAAAGAAGCCATCTTGGTAGTCCGTGGGAGTCAGCTTCTCACCCTCAGGACCCTGTGACAGATGACAAGGCGATTGTTGAAAGCTCTCTCTCTCTCTCTCTTTCTCTTTCTCTCTCTCTCTCTCTCTCTCTCTCTCTCTCTCTCTCTCTCTCTCTCTCTCTCTCTCTCAGTCTCTCTCTCTCTCTCAGTCTCTCTCTCTCTCTCAGTCTCTCTCTCTCAGTCTCGCTCAGTCTCTCTCTGTCTCTCTCTCTCCCAGTCTCGCTCAGTCTCTCTCTCTCTCTCAGTCTCGCTCAGTCTCTCTCTCTTAGTCTCTCTCTCT
>NC_090252.1:22905501-22948001 GCF_037325665.1 Littorina saxatilis | reverse complement strand
TCATCATCATCATCATCATCATCATCTCTCTCTTTTGTATTACAGGGACCGAACACTGATATCCTTGTAAAATTAGGCTCGTGACAGCAGCAGTGGCATGACAAAACACACACACACACACACACACGCGCGCGCCGCGCGCGCAAACACTCTCTCTCTCTCTCTTTCTCTCTCTCTCTCTCTCTCTCTCTCTCTCTCTCTCTCTCTCTCTCTCTCTCTCTCTCCCTCTCTCTCTCTCTCTCTCTCTCTCTCTCTCCCTCTCTCTCTCTCTCTCTCTCTCTCTCTCTCTCCCTCTCTCTCTCTCTCTCTCTCTCTCTCTCAATATACAATTGATAGAAACATGATAAACAGACATGTATACGCAGCATTTAAAAAACAAAAGGTTTCATCCTCTCTTACCTTGAAGTACGACCAAAGCGCCAATTAAAACCAAAAGCATGGCTCAAGAAGTCTCCAGACACAGATCAAAGAAATTCAACACCTCTCTTCACTTAATCAAATGGAGAATTCCTCTTCTCTCCGCTTTATATTTCCTCAGAAACTAATGCCTGGGTTTCAGCTGCGCATTTCTTAGCGCTGTTCCTCAGAAACTAAACGCGGGTTTTCTGTTTCACATCAGCTTTTCAAAGAAATCGAAAGCATCTGCAAGAGGTCAAAACACGTACATGTACATGTAATACAAGTTCTCCTTGTTATGCGCGTGACGCAGAATTAACTTCCTCTTGTGTTTCTATGCGCTGCAGCCGACAAAGCTCTTGACAAAACCGGCACGGTTGGCCTAGTGGTAAGGCGTCCGCCCCGTGATCGGGAGATCGTGGGTTCGAACCCCGGCCGGGTCATACCTAAGACTTTAAAATTGGCAATCTAGTGGCTGCTCCGCTTGGCGTCTGGCATTATGGGGTTAGTGCTAGGACTGGTTGGTCCGGTGTCAGAATAATGTGACTGGGTGAGACATGAAGCCTGTGCTGCGACTTCTGTCTTGTGTGTGGCGCACGTTATATGTCAAAGCAGCACCGCCCTGATATAGCCCTTCGTGGTCGGCTGGGCGTTAAGCAAACAAACAAACAAACAAACAAACAAAAGCTCTTGAGAAGTATCATGTTTTGTCTATGTATTGAGGTCACAGACCATTGATTAAATTTAGAACTGACCGAACACTGGCACGGCACTTGATACATGACTGGAAAATTGTATGGTTAATTCGGTGTTTAATTTGCCCTCAACTAATTGCTACATTTTAGCTGAGTTAGACTGTAAGAGTGTGTGTGTTTATAACAATAATTTGATGAAACTGTACAACGACTGTCAGAGTCGAAGGTGAAGAAATTAGAATGGGTAATAACTTTGTTGAAACTTGATGGTTTCACAATTCAAAAACTGGTCAATGTTGATATGCCACCCACACACTACAATTTCAACATTGCTCCTGATTTCAATTACATTTGGCTAACACTGACACTGTGAGTTGTTTCTTCAGTTTTGTTGATGTTTATTGTGATGGTACAGTTGTGAAGATTGCCCGAGAAAATCGATTTTATGTCTTTGTCAATGTCATTGCCTGTGATGTTTCTGAAATCAGGGGTTGAAACTGTATGCTGTGCTGGTCTGACTTGTTGTTGTGTCTTAGCAATTTCTGTTGAGACTTGTGTTGCAGGTTTTTGAAAGCTTATCAACTGAGAAATATCCCTGTGTTGTTCTTGTGTTATTGAAGAGTAAGCATTCAGACTGTTTAAATTTCTGTGTCCAGAAATCTGAACAATGTGTGTGGGTGGCACATCATTTGACACCAGTTTTTGAATCATGGTTTTTCTTGCAGAATGGTTTGTAATTTTTTTAGAACCTTCAAGCCCTGATTTTAACGCCATGTTTTTCATGATCAAACCAATTTTCTTTTGTCCGATTGGTTGGGCTCGGAACCAAGTACAATCTTGGGTTGGATCCTTCACAGTTGTTGTTGCTATGTAAAAGGGATCATCTGCTCCACTGCAGTGGCTGGGTCTTCTTGACTGGTACTCCTTGTATAGCTGCACGGGACAGCGGTCTGGTGCTGCTGGCGTTGCCCATGCCCGTGGTGGGACTTGTCGGACGTTTGCAGTGTTGGGCCCGGTTCTAGTTTTGGTGGTCCTTTCGTTGTATCTGGAAAGAGTACAAAGAAGGCATGATTGTATGACGATGTGAATAACTGAAGAAAGGAGGAATAAAGAGGTTACAAACCTCGTCTCAGTGATTATTGAAAATAATAGGGTCGGTCGGGTTACCCTAAACCAACATATATTTTTATTTGGCCTTATATATAATATTGACACAATTAAAAATTTTCTCGCCCCACCCCACCCCTTCCTCTTTTACGTGGTAACATTTGTATACCCAATAGCTTACGCATACTGACAGAGAGAATAGGATTTAACAGAAGTGAGGCATTATTCATGTTTCCATTATTTTGTTTTATTGAAGGTACAACAAATTGGTAACACACCTCGTCTCAGTGGATGTTAAAACTTTTGGTCTCAGATCGCGGTCATGAGAAAGCTCGCTGAAGCTCGCTTTTTTGTGATCCCCTTCAATTGGTGATAGTTTATTATAAGTCATGCAGCTTAACTATAGAACAGGATTTTACCTGACAATAGAATTAATACTTACTCAAGGTATTCTTCACCAAATGGATCGGTCATGAGGACAACATCCCCCCATCTCATGTTTCTATGCGACGTAACTCCACGAAGTCCAAAATGGGTGGTGTTGTACCACCAGAGGCCGTTGATGATGGCCTCTGGGTGGTGTGTTCCAATCTGCCCCGCGTCAAACAGCTGATCCACTTCTTTGTCCGTCAGAGCTGAAGCCTTGTTGGGCACGTTGCCTTTACCATCCGATTTCAAAATTTTTTGCTTTGCAGCAAGTGCATCCCTTGTTCTTTGAAACGCTGCATCAGTGATGATATTGAAGGCGTACTGTTTGCGTTTCAGGTAACGCTGAAAGCTTTGGAAAAAGCCTTTCAGTGTGGTTGGTTCATAACTTTCACCGTCTTCTTTTCTGACGGTAATAAAAAATTTGGACAGGATTGCATTCAGTTTTTCAGGGGTCAAGTTTTCGATATTTTGATCTTCGTCTGGCGTGGTAGAGCTCATGAAACTGAAAAGTAGGGCCATGTTTGATTTGGTTTTTTTCTGTGTGTTCTGATTTTCACTGTTCGCAATAAATGCTTCCACGTCATCATCTTCAATTGTTACAAACTTTCTTTTTGGTGTCGGAGCGAAGAATTCCTCTTCTGACTTGTTCAGCTCCTCTGCAACCTCTGGAGGCAGGTTTTGGTTTTGTGGGGTGTGGAGCTTCAGGTAACGACTTTGCTTGTTAATTTTTGTAAGTTCGTGCTTTAACCGAATGATTTCAGACCCTTTCGTTGTTTTGATGTGGCATTCCATGTACCCCATGGGCCTTCTTATCTTGGTGATCACACCCTCTTGTCCCCCGATTTCACGCACAGAATCGCCTACCGTGTAAAGAACTGTCGCTGCCATGATGATTCTTCGATGTGACGTAGCAGTCGACAGATATTTCCCGTTTGCCTTGTGTTCTAAGAGTCAAATTCTGTGTGACGTTTGTTTTTTGGGGCAAAAAAGTGTTGGAAAACTCTTCATTTTCATGTATTAGAATAGATCTGTGAATTTGATGGCGTGCGTTTTGCTTTTGAAATGAAATATTGTGGATCATCGGTACGATAATTATTCGAGAATGCCGGTTTGTTGACGTTGTCGCGAAGTGTTGAGAGTAGCGGTCCTTGTTCCGGAAGTTGCAACCGGAATCGAACAAGGTCTGTACGGGTTTTGGACATGCTGAGGCACACTGTTTTGGAGAAAGTCGATATCGATTGACAAAAAGAAAGATCAGTGTGCATGTCTTAAAGTGTATATACGCTTGTATAACTTCGCTATGCGTGTAGCGTTTGCACCGTAAACGTATGCTATCTGCAGATCAACGTTGTGAACTTTTCAGTCGTTCAAAAGTAGTTCCGATAGCTCTTGACTAAAACCCATGAGCTATCGATGATTCAGGCCCGTTGTTGGGTAAGTGATTTTGGTTGCTGGGTAAGTTACCGAAAAATAACTAGACCTACAAGTTTACAGAGAGAAAGAAGGAGAGGGGGAGGGATAAGCCGAAATAACTTCCTCTTGTGTTTCTACGCCCTGCAGCCGACAAGGCTCTTGAGATGTATCCTATTTTGTCTATGTATTGAGGTCACAGACCATTGGTTAAATTTAGAACTGAGCGAACACTGGTACGGCACTTGATACATGACTGGAAATTGGTATGGTTAATTCGGTGTTTAATTTGCTCTCAACTAATTGCTACATTTTAGCTGAGTTAGACTGTAAGAGTGTGTGTGTGTGTGTGTGTGTGTGTGTGTGTGTGTGTGTGTGTGTGTTCGTGTGTGTCTGTGTGTGTGTGTGAGTGTGTGTTTGTGGAGTATGTGTGTGTGTGTGAGTGTGTGTTTGTGGAGTATGTGTGTGTGTGTGTGTGTGTGTGTGTGTGTGTGTGTGTGTGTGTGTGTGTGTGTTTGCTTTGAGAAGGAGAGTACGTTATTGTTGTTGTTGTTGTTGGTGTTGTTGTTGTTGTTGTTGTTTTTTTTGTTGTTTTTTAAAGGCTCACTCCGCCTCGTGAAAACAGTTCGCTTCACAGTATCAGAGTTGATAAGGCTGAAACAAGGTACAGGGTGACCCCCAAAAATGCAACCCTCAAAAATGCTTATGACTTCTACATCTGTTGACCGACTCAGTTGATATTTGGGAGACATACATTTCAGCGTATGCATGACCCTTCCACAAAGTTGCAATTTTGTAGATTAAATGGTCTGACTTCTGTGCAATTTCAAAAACAGTTTCCAAATTCGGCGATCGACTCAACAGAAGGAAGTTTGACATTAAAGGCACAGTACTGTCAGGCTTTTACACACAGTACAAATACCCTTTTATTTAAACACACACCGCTTGAGAACATCCTAGGTGCCCTCCGTAAAGAGCGAACAATTTTCCAAGAATTTTTTTTTTTGCGTGGTTTATTTTACCCCTGCGCCATCGTGAACCCGTGGTGATCCAGTTTCCCTTTTTCACAATGTAGTGGTCAGTTAGTAATTTGAATGCGACTCGATGTGAGCTTATCTGCAATAGCACGTTATTATGTACCTCTGACTATGCACGAAACAAACGGATGTGGTTCACAAGAACTCTAGCGATGGTTTTTTACTGTTCAGAGGAACTGGCGATAGGCATAAACCGTCGTCTGCTACGAGAACCACGACCTTGCGTGACCCTGCTTCCGGGATTTTCTTTTTTCAAACTTTCAATACTTCGAATAGTACTGATCTTGTCTTGACGAAAAAAAAGAATTCTTTTATGATTTAAGATCGTTTGTGTAACAAGCTGTCAATTTATTATTTAGATTTTAAAAGTTAGGTCTAGCGCCAAAACGCACCACGGTCCGATTGTCTCTGAGACAATCCGCAAAATTATTTCTTTAAGAATTGATCGCTCTTTACGTAGGGCACCTAGGATGTTCCCGTTTGGTGAGCGTTCAAATGGAAGGGTGTTTGTAATGTGTGTAAAAGCTTGACAGTATATGTGATGGTTTACGGGAGGTTTACTGTGTCTTTAAGTGGTAGCAATACTTACCTGATTTAAACCCTCCAGACATTTACCTTTTGGATTAACTGAATGTTTGAGTTTACACACACAAATCCCCTTCACCCCCTAGATCATCGGTGACCTGAAGAAAGCAGTTACAGCTAAATTCGGGGCAATCCCTACACGGGAAAGCTTTCGTGCCATTGACAATTTCGGAGGTGTAATTTGGAACACATTTTGGAGAAAAGGAAACGTGGAACCATTTTACCTACAGACTCGAAACTTTGTAGAATGGTCGTGGACGAACTGCAGTTTATGTACAACAACTATGATTGAGGTATACTATGTCATACGAATTACTCAGAAGGTAACAATCTGGAGGGCTTAAATCGGGTTAGTTTGGCTACCGCTCAATTTCAATCCTCGTACTGTTGAGTCGATCCCCGAATTTGGCAACTTTGTTTGAAATAGCACAAAAGTCAGACCATTTAATCTATAGAATTGTAACCTTGTGGAAGGGTCATGCATAGACTGAAGTTTATGTCCCCCAAATAGAAAGTGATTCAGTCAACAGATGTAGAAGTCATTAGCATTTTTGAGTGTTGCATTTATTTGGGGGTCACCCTGTATCAGACCATCCCTTCACTTTGTTACATACCAATAATCAACACAGTGACAGCTTGTTGAGGTCAGGTCGATTATGTTTTAGGAATCAATTTCCGAAAAAGGCACCAGTGTCTTTTACGAAATTAATTCCTTGAAAAAAACTGTCTGCAGAGAGCACCCGGGCTGTTCATTTTTGCTATGTGACCAAGTGGAGGGATGGTATTATACCATGTAAAAGTCTGACCAGATCTGATTGGTCCCTTAACTACCTTTTACCTTTCTGAAACGGGGTCCTGATTTGGCCTATTATGGTCCGCTGGACCCGAAAAGCAACAGCTAACTAACTACCTTTCTGAAATGTTTGACATACACTGCGCTTTGAAAAAAAGTCCGATAATTTACTGTACTTAACTTTACTCAACGTTATTTTACTTTGCTTTACTTGACTTGACGTGACTTGACTTGACGTGACTTGACGTGACTTGACTTGACTTTTCTTAACGTTGCTGTACGTTAATTTACTTTACATTGATTTACTTAACTTAACTTTACTTTACCGTATGTTAGTTGTTTTTCTTTACCTTATATTAATCTACTTTGTTGTAAGATCTGAGTGGAGTAGACCTTTAACTGTATTTTACCTTTCTTTACTTTTTTTTAACTTTTTCTTGGAGGTATTTTTACTTGTACATGATTTTCAAATTCGATTACAACGGGGAAAATGATGAATCAAACAACAAGACGTTTAGGTTGTTGAAACGTTTTATTGTTGACAAAACAAAACATTACATTTACAGCACGTCGACCCAGTGGTCTTTTTTCTTTGTTTTTACTTTTTGACATACATTGCGCTTTGGAAAAAAATCTGACATGTTATCTTACCTTAACGTTACGTTACTTTACCTTACTAAACTGTATGTCACCTTTCTTCATTTTACTTTTACTTTACACTTCTACTTTACACTTCTACTTTACACTTCTACTTTACACTTCTACTTTACACTTCTACTTTACACTTCTACTTTACACTTCTACTTTACACTTCTATGCATTTCTTTACTTTAATTTACATCACTTTACTTTTTGGCATACACTACGCTTTGCAAATGAATTCTGAAACTGGATTAAATGATGGGTTAAAAAGTAACACAGCTATACCTTCTGTCAGTACTGTTAGTCTATGTTTTGTCGGAGGCGTCAGAGGGTTTACCCTCTACCATGTTTTACTTGCAGCAGAAAAGGCAAGGTCAAGAAACTCGTACATCCAACCCTGTTTTATGGAATGTTGTTGGTTGGTCAATATGGTGACCCTTTACCTTTAAAATGAACTATTTCATGTTAGGTTTTTGTTTTCTATAAATATTACTGTTTGACTTCCTCTCATCAGTCGGTCTGAGGGTTTTACGGAAGAGTTTGGATATTCGTTCTGTAAACGTATGAAAGTTAACAAGTGAACCAATGGAGTGTTTCAGGTGATGTTTTTAAAGTCAACGTAATGTGTTTGGATACAGTTTTATCTAAAGTTTGTGAATAGTCTTGTGCCCTTCGTTTGAGAGGCTACACGTTTTGGTACTCTGGACAACGCACACAGCGCATAAGGTAATTTTGTTGTTACTTGTTTGTGTTGTATTTTGGTCGCCATTTTGTAACTTTTTTGTGTTTGCTTGTTTTCGCCTGTTTTGGGTTTGTTATTTTTTCTCTTTTTGTTTCTTGCGTTTTGTTTATGCATTTTTGATACCTTTGCCATGTCTAATAATTTGTTTTCTTTTCTCTTTTTCTTTCTGCTTAGTTTTTTTACCGCAATACGCAATACTGTATCATAATATGCAATACTGATATCTAGTAATCAGATGTAGAGTAATAAACCAGTATTTTTGCGCGTTATCGCTTGTAACCTGTGTTTGTCATTTCGTATGAACAATTTCTAGTACCAGCCTCGCACACGAAGGCGCGCACACCCTGATCAACATTTCAACGTCATATTATTTTTCATTTTTCGTTGATTGTTTGATTGGTTGTATATGTATGATATAAACTTGGCCAAACAATTATTGCAACAAATTTCAAACCCAAATTTTTGTCGTGATACCCCCTAAAAAAAAATGACTCAAAAAGTCCCCTTTTTGACCGCTCTTGCGATCGACACCTGCATCAGTAGGACTAGTATAGCACACGAAATACGCAAGGTAGCTAAACAAACAAATGTGTTCAGGGTAGATAATGGATTTGACTTTCTTCTCGTGTGTCAAAATTGCAAAGTTTTGCCTATTGTGATTTTTTTGTCAATTTTACATTTGGCCCTTCAGTTTTTATCTGGTCGATTTTAAGGGTACCCTTATTTGAGCGGCGGTCACGTGATCCCTGTAAAAGACATCTTTAAACCAAAAGGTGATCCTCATTGTTAAATGAACGGCCTTAACTGGCATATAAAGTTTTAATGAAATGACACTGGAATTAATGCTTTAATGTGGGTTTGACATTTTTTGCAATAACTGTTTGGCCAAATTTAGTTCGTGTATTCGTCGCGATATAACCTTCGTGGTTGAAAACGACGTTAAACACCAAATAAAGAAAGAAAGAAAGAAAGTTCGTGTATTATGAACTTGAAGAGATCGAATCGACAAGTTCAGTATGCATTATTATGCAGTTTGTACATACAAGGAAAAGGCCAAGTGTAAAACAAATGAGGCAGTAGTTTTACAAGCTTTGTCCAGTCTTTTTGTGTAGTCAGGTTAGTCATAATTTCTGTTGAACAAGCTAGTTTTGTTTTTGGTTTTGTTTGGTGGGAGTTTTTCAGAATTCAAATTCCCTGTAATAGTCAGATGCAACATTGTCATATTGTAGTAAGCAAAGTATATAACTCAGAACCAAAAGGTCGTTTCTAGGTAATGATAGAATACAGAAGATACAACCATGTAGCAAAGTGTTCTCAAATGCTTGGGGTTTTCGGAAAACAAAGCCTCCGTAAGACGTAAATTTAGTCTGCAAGTACTCACTAGAATAAACAACTGACTACCAAAAGGCCGTATTTATAGTATGCTAAGGTACAGAAGATACAGCCTTGTGGCAAAGATTCCTCAAATGTATAACGACTCGTAGAACTCTATTGTACGGCTATTATTAAGGTTATGGAGAAAACGACCGAACACTGCAAGTACGGAACCGTGGCTGTAACAAAGAGACCGTAAAATGTCTGCACACTGCCGTTGTAACATCCGTTCTCCTCGCCACCGAGCTCCCCCCCCCCCCCCCCTCCTTGATCACAGGAAAAGGGATAGTACACAGGCAATCTGATAAGAGAAAATGACGTCATCTTTATCTCGATTCCGGCTTGAGTATTTCAGTGGTTTTCTCCGCAACCTCAGCATCTTCTTCGCAGTTATAGTTCTACAAGTCACTAACATTTGTGTACTGATATAGCCACCGTGCTGTATCTCCTTTATCTTAGCATTACCCAGATACGCCCTTTTGGCTTTCAGGCTTATACTTCGGTGAGTTCATGCTTACTAATTTGAATCCTTATATGCTTATGGTGGGCTTCGTTTTCCCTGCAATCTTTGTATTCTTGAGATTCCACTCCGCCGATAGTACGACTGAGAATGAACGCACAATACCACACACCACTTATGATTCGTTTCGGGGATAGAGGAAACATCCTCTCAGTACCGCCATTGTTTCAAGAGTGACACTAACTAAAGTGCAAGACGACATGGCGTCTTTCGCACGACAAGAGTCAATTGACAGGGGTCATTCTATTTAGGATTGTCATAAAATTCAGAGAATTTTGTTTGGCAGAAGTGGGCATCCCATATGCGCACAAGGAAGGGTTAAACGCCGTTCTGGCAAACCAAACCCCGCAGTAGATCATAAATAGATATGTGGTTATTGCGGAGCTGTTTGGGTTTTCGTGATTTTCTTGTCATCGACATCGTCCTAGTTTCATTTGACAAGAGAATTTGATGCTGAAGTATTTCGCTTCACCCCACTTGCTCTGTCGCAAAGTTCATGCTATCATGGCAAACTCCGCGGTTTGTCTTTTAGTGGTCTCCTTGTTACTTCTTTTTGGTATGTATATTTTTCATTTTCTGGCACGCTTATCTTTTCTTCCGCTGGTTTCATTTTTGTAGTAGTGTTAAGATTTGTTAAGATTTGAAGTTCGCAACATCATGGAAAAAGCCTTTTTTTCTCGAGTGGCCTGTTTCTTTGTTAATTTTGACACTTCACATTTCTGGGCAACTTTTTGTGGGTTTCTTTCGCTGTTTCCATTTTTGGAGTCGTGTCAAGATTTGTCAAACATGATAATTGCTGAAGAATGCGTAATTATTGTTCTTTCCTCGGTGTGAAGTTTTGTAAGCTTCTAATTTTGATCGCTAAATGGAACTTAGAATGTTCGCAAAGAACTGGGTGTTAATTACTTATGAACAATTCGCAGAGACTTTCAAACAGTATTTTGTTTTAGCAGTTTGGTGGTAAATAACGCTATACAATAAGCGCATTTTACTATTAGTCTGAATAAAAACACGTGTTTGTCGATAACAATTTTCTACCCCCCGCGGGTTAGGGGGAAGAATTTACCCGATGCTCCCCAGCATGTCGTAAGAGGCGACTAACGGATTCTGTTTCTCCTTTTACCCTTGTTAAGTGTTTCTTGTATAGAATATAGTCAATTTTTGTAAAGATTTTAGTCAAGCAGTATGTAAGAAATGTTAAGTCCTTTGTACTGGAAACTTGCATTCTCCCAGTAAGGTAATATATTGTACTACGTTGCAAGCCCCTGGAGTGCTTTTGTGAACAAGAAACAATTGACAAGTGGCTCTATCCCATCTCCCCCCTTTCCCCCCTTTCCCCGTCGCGATATAACCTTCGTGGTTGAAAACGACGTTAAACACCAAATAAATAAAGTTAACAATTTTCTGATTGCGTTCTCACACACTTTCAATTGCTTCATTTTGTATTTATTTTGAAGAAATGTATGATCAGATTAGACCTATGGATTTTATAACTATAGGAACATGATAAGAGTGAATGTGACATTACCCTATACCCTAAGACTAAAATATGGAAGATATGCTGATATGCTGAAGCATCTGATCAGTTTTGTTCGTGGATATTTACACTGATTTGATTAACTAAGAATATGACGGGTGTAGTTTACAGACAGTACCTTAATACTAGACCTCAGGGTTTTATAACTACGAATATGATGAATGTTATTGGATATTTACCCTTGGACTTAAACCTAAACGGGTTTTTTTATTTTAAAGAATATGATCAATGCTCTTCGTGGACATTTACCCAAAGGCTACACCAAGGATTTTATAACGAAGAATTAGGTGAATTTACTTCGCAGATATATAGCCTAGAATGTGACATGAATTTTTAACTAAGAATATAATGAATGTTGTGCATAGACATTTGCTCTTAATAAACCAAAGAATGTTTAACTTATAAGAATATAATGAATGTTGTTCGTAGCCATTTAGTCTAAGATTAAACCTAAGAATGTATTACTAAGAATATGAATAATGCTGTTTATAGACATTCTCGTACACTTAGTTTAAACCTAAGAATGTTTAACTAAGAATATAATGAATTTTGTTCGTAGCCATTGTAATTAGTCTAAGACTAAACCTAAGAATGTATTACTATGAATATGAATAATGTTGTTCGTAAAAACAAAACATCATAAAAATGTTTCTATATAATGACCTAAGGATTATATAACTAAGAGTATGATCTAAGGAACAAAGGAAAGTTACAAGCAATTTTCTTCCTCATTGTAATGCTGTTTATTCTCTCAGGCGACAAGAGGTTGGTTCTGTCCAACTATCGCTTATGTTATCACACGCATTTAGAGTGCTAACTTCCCTTCGTTTCTTTGATCTTAATTTGATAGCGCGTTGGCTAATTTGTGTAAAATTCTCGTATAGATATGAGTAATGAGTAATGAGTACGGATGTTATAACTAGAAATCTGACTAATGCTCTTCGGGGATATTTATTTTCATTTTATTTATTTACGAGGATTTATATCGCGCACGTATCTCACCACACAAGGCGACTCAAGGCGCATGTTACCTATTAATGCCGTGTGAGATGGAATTTTTTACACAATGTATCACGCATTCACATTTACAATGAGAGTGAACCTAAAGATGTTAATGAGTAATATGAGTAATGTTCTTCATAAACATTTCTCTAAAACACTATGCCTAAGGATGTTATATCTAAAAATATGAGTAATGTAATTGCTTATGGTCATTTACCCTCAGACTTAACCAAAAAAACATATTTGGGTACATCTGGATAAACAAATAGAGTTAACAGTGCACGAAATTATGTTTGGTGTTAAAAATCGAAAAATGAAAGCAACTCTGTTGAAAGAATTGAACCGTATAATTTTGGTTGCTAAGATGTGCATAAGTGCCTCTTTTTGTTTTATTCGAAAAACAATTGCAGATCAGAAATATAAATTTTTGATTTTTATTCCTCTTTTTTATTTGATTTTTCTCTTTTCTTTTTATATTTAGTCAAGTTTTGACTAAATATTTTAACATCGAGGGGGAATCGAAACGAGGGTATGGTGTATGTGCGTGTGTCTGTGTGTGTGTCTGTGTGTGTGTCTGTGTGTGTGTGTAGAGCGATTCAGACTAAACTACTGGACCGATCTTTATGAAATTTGACATGAGAGTTCCTGGGTATGAAATCCCCGAACGTTTTTTTCATTTTTTTGATAAATGTCTTTGATGACGTCATATCCGGCTTTTCGTGAAAGTTGAGGCGGCACTGTCACGCCCTCATTTTTCAACCAAATTGGTTGAAATTTTGGTCAAGTAATCTTCGACGAAGCCCGGGGTTCGGTATTGCATTTCAGCTCGGTGGCTTAAAAATTAATTTATGACTTTGGTCATTAAAAATCGGAAAATTGTAAAAAAAAATAAAAATTTATAAAACGATCCAAATTTACGTTTATCTTATTCTCCATCATTTGCTGATTCCAAAAACATATAAATATGTTATATTCGGATTAAAAACAAGCTCTGAAAATTAAATATATAAAAATTATTATCAAAATTTTTTTTTCGAAATCAATTTAAAAACACTTTCATCTTATTCCTTGTCGGTTCCTGATTCCAAAAACATATAGATATGATATGTTTGGATTAAAAACACGCTCAGAAAGTTAAAACAAAGAGAGGTACAGAAAAGCGTGCTATCCTTCTTAGCGCAACTACTACCCCGCTCTTCTTGTCAATTTCACTGCCTTTGCCATGAGCGGTGGACTGACGATGCTACGAGTATACGGTCTTGCTGAAAAAGGGCAGCTACTTGACTAAATATTGTATTTTCGCCTTACGCGACTTGTTTTCTTTCTCTTTTCCATTCTAGATACGGACCCAAAGTAACACCAAGATGTATATAGTGGATGTCATACTGTGTTTTGTGTGTGTGTATAATTATAATATGCATTTTAAATACATATTTCAACAGCATAAACACATGTTTATTTATAACAGATTAATCTTAAGGAGCCGGAGGTGCTGTACATGAAAACTGTTATGTCCATCGTTTGGTTTTTGGTTTTTTTTTTGTGTTCCTTTACACCCAGCCGACCACGAAGGGCCATATCAGGGCGGTGCTGCTTTGACATATAACGTGCGCCACACACAAGACAGAAGTCGCAGCACAGGCTTCATGTCTCACCCAGTCACATTATTCTGACACCGGACCAACCAGTCCTAGCACTAACCCCATAATGCCAGACGCCAGGCGGAGCAGCCACTAGATTGCCAATTTTAAAGGCACAGTGCAGCTCACAGCCTTCGTTTTGCGTTTTCGTTGCAGCTGAGTGCATTTACAGTTCAAAAATCCACCTATGGTAGTAAAACAAACCCAAAACTACCCAACGACGACATCTGTGAAGCTCGACAGTTTCTTGTTCACGCGAGTGCATAAATTAACCTAGTTATTACGTGGTGTACGCACAGATTCGTGACGTAAGCGTCGTCTGCTTTGATCATTGATGCCAAGATACACGATCAGATTCGCCAGTACGTTTGAGACGGACCGCCCGAAACTGACCACAAACCGACCGTGTAGCATGCGAACCGTACGTCTCACAAGCTTGATAGCACCCGTCTCGGCCCATCCGTTTGAAATACAGCAGGATCTATTGCGAACGGATCGCAAGGAACTTCCAGTTCCAGCCCCTGAGCGCACTTCAGTCGACACCCACTTTACAAATCATCAAATGGCGGTCAGTTCAGCATCAAAACTTGCCGATTCGGAACCGAAATATTTCATCAACCTGAATCTTGGCGAGGAGTTGGAATCTATGGAACCATGGAAGTAAAAACTACACAAACCAGCAACATCGGGACCTGTTCCTACTGTCCATGCAGCAGACGTGGGGTGAAATGAAAGGTAAGCGTCTGGATCTAGATTTGTTTGCATTCATGTATTGTAAGGTCTGTATCAAAGATGGTTTGTCTGTCTCTGTCTCTCTGCTTTCCTTGCTGTACGCTTTTGTCTTGAAGGCAAGTATGTAGATCTACATTTCTCTCCTGTTCCTGTCTCAAATCTGCCTTAGCCGAACTCTAGTTCTACGTTCAAAACATGTATCTACCTCTTGGCACATTGCCTCTTTTAGTTTTACAGTGTAAAATTATCTGACAACTTCAGTCTATCATACTGTAATCAATGTGTCATCTGTTTGGGAAAATGCTGTCAGTTTCAGAGTCTAGTGATGTGTTGATTACCCTACCGTAAATTGCGTAGTTGAAATGATAGAGAAAAACAAAACGCAGCAGCAACGATCATTTTTCATGACTGTAGCATTCAGTCTTTATGCTCTTGGTTTAAATCAAATTTAGCTTAGTCACGAACACAAAGCAAATAGTGGCTGACTCAGTCACTGGGGTATTCTCATAAGAAGGCTCTCTTGCCTTGAAATTACCAAACAATAACACACACACGCACTCATTGCCAACCAAAAAAACCGCACACGCACACACACTGTGACCCGCACATGCATACTGTGAGACACACACACGCACATACCGTCACACACACACACACACACACACACACACACACACACACACACACACACACACACACACACAGCCATACGCATGCACAGAGAAAGAGGGAGAGAGATGACAAATGAAATACTAATTTTGCTTTGCTGCTTTTATTTCCTCCAGTTAATGCCATCAAGACAAACAACAATCCTTCGTGTTAAAGGACTCGACAGGGACAGATGACATCTACAGTACACTCCAAAGTGAAAGTACTTGCAAGAGCATTTAATTCTTCTGCCTGTCAGTGTCATCAAGAAACAACCTTCAGCCACAAATCGGGTAAGCTTGACACCAGCCTGTATGCTGTAGCTTCAAAAACCTGTTCAATTTACAGATCTAACAATAAAAATAGATCAATATTGGTGGGAGTGGAGATTGATGTATGCTTTGGCCTTGGGTGTGTGTGTGGGGGGGGGGAGGTATGATACATATACCAGACATTTAAAATCAAGTGAGCTTACTGTACACCATGTAAACAAGGTATGTGTAAAACCTTTTCAGTCCATCATCATTCCGTCTGGAGCTGTGGTTTGAACCATGTGTTCCGTTTGTACCATTGTGACCAGGTGGGCATCGCCACCCATTAGGCATAATGCAATCACACTCACTCACTTGGTTGTGGGGAAAAAACTCATTACCAACAACCACATGAACAGTTGCATTGTGCAAGTCTGGAAGATATCTGGCAGGGGGAATGTTCAGTGTATTTTGATTTATTAGGTGTGAATGTTGAACGTTTGTATCACTGTTCCTTAAATTCACATCCATGTCAAACATCACACAAAGATAATGAGCGTCAATGATAGCAAGAAAAATAGCGGAATAAAAAAGCAAATAGACTTTAGAAATATAATATTACATAATTAATAAGAAAAGAGATGTATAAGTATTCTTTTTATATAAATTTGAAATGGGCTGTGTGACTGTTTACTGTGCTTTCTTTTTTTTCTTTATTCTATTTTTTTTTTAAAGATACATTCAACACAGTCTTTTGTGTTTGATGTTATTGTAATACTATATATATATGAAAGTAAAAGAAGTAAAAACATGTTAAAAAAACAAAACAAACACAAATTTGATCAACTGTTCTTGAAGCTCAGTGTCACGGGTCGACACATACGCAGTTAGGAAACAGCCACAAGTCTTCTGTAATGACTTCCACTTCGGCCTGTGTGTGTGAAGCACCTGCAAAACACACACACACACACACACACACACACACACACAGACAAGTTTATTTGCATGTTTACATTGTTTTTGAAATCGTTTAAACATGTTCCTCTATGTATGTTTCAGGATGACACATTTGACAACAAAGAAGATAAGTTCTCAAAGTTGATCTGGATTACCTGCACAACGACCATGAAAACAAAAAAGGGGGGCGGGGGGGGGTGGGCACGGAGCCTCTGGGCCCTTCCCAACACGACCCTGAACAACCTTAACCAAGAACCAGTTTTGGATGACGACCCTATACTAGGCGGATCACCCGAATTTGGGCCATCGGCTGCTGATGTCAACACATCTTCAGAGAAGGTTCAAGACCCAAAACGTGTGTGGCAACAAAGGACACAAATACAAAGAAAAGGTTGGAAAACCAAGAGGCTGTGTGCTGAGGAATATTAGCTCTGTGCTGCAAAAGAGATTAAAGGCACATTCCTTCTCGTGAAAACAGTTCTATCCTTGGCACAAAGCTTTAATTGACGGTGGGGTTTTGCTGACTCCTCGAAGACGACCCATTTGGAACTTCGTAAGGAATTTCATGGCGTGGGTCGTGTACGATGCATACTCTGCAAAGAGGCGGCAAAACGTTTATCCCCATTCGGATTGCGTGGATCATGTACGACCCAAGCTTTTTACGTTGACTCCTTATTTGGAAGGTATGGGTCATACACGGCCCACATCATCCGGACTGTGTAGTCCAACACATGATCTGGTGAAGGCTAGGAGAGTATGCCTTCAGACCAGACGGACATAAGTGCAACAACAGAACCCATCACAACATGGGCCATGAATCCAGTAAATGAACTCAAATTAGTGCACCCCCTCTCCCCCCCCTTTCAAATAGATTAATCAAATCTGCATCTAAATCATTAAGGCCAAAAAAAAAATTGTCTGTTTAGGGTAACCCGACCGACCCTATCGATTTGGCGCCCACCCAAAAACTTTTTTTTTATTTCAAAAAAAAAAAAGAGGTAAAAATGCTAAAAAGAGACATTTGGCGTTTCTTTCTCTCCCTTTCTCTCTGTTTTATTTATACGTTAGTTTTGAAACATGTATTCATCAAATATAAGAAGTGAATGTTCAGCCAACATAGCATTTACACACACACACACACACACACACACACACACAAAAAAAACCACCCTACCTACCTACCGACCCTGCTTTTTTTGGTCATGTTACCCTAAACAGACAATTTTTTTTTTGGCCTAATCAGTCATTGTCAGTGTTGTTCACATATCTTGTCTAACATGGACGCTATGGCATGCTTAAGCGGTGTAGGTGTCTATCCTCTCGGCAGGCATAAAAGGCAGTTTTTGGAGCTGTTTAAGCGGGTAATGAGACAAAAAAAATGATACATCTGAATAACTCACAAACCCATTCAGCATGGGTGGGAGCCCAACATATTGCCAGGACTAAACATTTTGGAAGGCCGGGGTCCAGGGGCCGCTAAGGCTCCAGCGGGGTGCAGGGGCAGCGCCCTTGTTGGGGGGTCTAGGGTGGCAGCTAGTGCCCCCCAGCCGAAAATGAATTTTAGCATTATACTTTATAGGGAGGGTTTAGGTGGCCTCTCCTCTTATAACAAACACGTTTTTTTTAGAGATGCATAATATATATTTGTAACTGACCAGCTGAAAATGAATTTTAGTAATTCAAGAGGGGCTATTAGTATTCTATTAGAGACTCTCCCAGGTTTAAAACTGAAAACAGCTACCACAAAAATTAAAATGGGGGGGGGGGGGGGGGGGGGGGGAGGATGTGTAAGAATGCACAAAATCAAAAACCTCTATACTTGAATTTGGTGTTTGGTTGCACCACTCTTGCTAGGGGGTCTACAAAAACAAGTTGTATACACATTTCAAGAAGGGTTTTAGAAGCATCTCCTCGCCTAAAGTTAAACAAAAACTTAAAATTGGAGATGCACAACATTTAAAAAAATCTTGTAAACTTGAAGGTATTTGGAAGTATCCAGCTGAAAATGAATTTTAGCAATGCAATACTTTATTTGAGCCTCTTCTGACTCTGAAAACAGCACACAATTTTGTTTGTTTAAAAAATATTATGGGGGGTTTTAAATGAATGCATAAAATCAAAAACCTCTATACTTGAATGTGTTTAGTTGTATCACTCTTGCTAGGGGGTCTACAAAAACAAGTGGTACACATTTGAAGAAGAGTTTTAGAAGCATCTCCTTAAAGTTAAACAAAAACTTTAAATTGGAGCTGCAAAAAATTAAAAATTCTTGTAAACTTGAAGGTATTTGGAACTAACCAGATGAAAATAAATGTTAGCAAATCAAGAGGTGCTATTTGAGCCTCTCCTGGCTTAAAGGCACAGTAAGCCTCCCGTAAACCATCACAGATACGGTCAGGCTTTTACACACAGTACAAACACCCTTTCATTTAAACACTCACCGATTGAGAACATCCTAGGTGCCCTCCGTAAAGAGCGAACAATTTTCAAAGAATTTATTTTTGCGTGGTTTATCTTACCCCTGAGCCATCGTGAACCCGTGTGATCCAGTTTCCCTTTTTCACAATGTAGTCGTCAGTTAGTCATTTGAATGGGACTCGATGTGAGCTTATCTACAATAGCACGTTTTTATGCACGAAACAAACGGCTGTGGTTCACAAGAACTCTAGCGATGGCTTTTGACTGTTGAGAGGAACGGCGATATGCACTGTAAACCGTCGTCTGCTACGACCCTTGCGTGACCCTGCTTCCGGGTTTGTACTGATCTTGTCTTGATGAAAAAATAATTCTTTTATGATTAAAGAATGTATACATGTGTAACAAGCTGTCAATCTATTATTTAGATTTTAAAAGTTAGGTCTAGCGCAAAAACGCACCTTGGTCCAAAAACATTTTAATAATCATCGATTAACGGCTATCGCCAGTTTACATCGATAGAATCAGACCCGAAGGGAAGTAACTCAATTTTTGACCTGAGTTCAGGATGGGTACAAAAAGTGTTCGAGACAATCTGCAAAATTAATTCTTTAAAAACTGCTTGCTCTTTACGTAGGGCACCTAGAATGTTTCCGTTTGGTGAGCGTTCAAATGGAAGCGTGTTTGTACTGTGTGTAAAGGCCTGACAGTATCTGTGATGGTTTACGGGAGGCTTACTGTCCGGGCGTGATTTCCGGTATCAGTTGAATAAAGTTCATAACAGCCGTCCAGCACCAAAACGAGGCGCCATTTGTAGAGGACCAAGTCCACGAAAATAAATTCTTTGAAAATTTCTCACGCTCGACAGAAAACATCCAGGATGTTCCCGTTCGGTGAGCGTTCAAATGGAAGTATGCTTGTGTACTGTATGCAGACGCTCGGGGAGCTCTGTGATGGTTTACGGGAGGCTTACTGTGCCTTTAACAACAAAAATAGCACACCATTTTTTTTTCTTTGGGGGGGGGGGGGGGGGTGGGGGGAGTAAATTAATGCTTAATATAAAAAATGTTTACCGCATTAAAGAAAAATCGCCTAGCTAACAAAAAATTAGACAAACACAGAAAATAACAGTCACCTCCCTTGTATTTCAAATTTTTACATGTAGCTTATGATTTTATCATTACAGGTGGTATATTCTCAAATAATTGTACATAGCTTGAACCAAATGAGAAACAAGTTTAAAGTCAGTTTGCTTCAATTGAACACCTTAAAAGGGCTAACTGCTCAGGTTAAAAAAGAAGAAGGTTTAGACAAAAACAGAAACCACCAGAGTTATATCCCTTGCTAATGCCATACACAGTCTTCTGATGCTGCTTTTCAATTCATTTCAGGAGTTATATTTCAAAATGATTGTTGAATCATAGCTTCAATTAAAAGAGAAATATGTTTATTTAATTTTAAGTCTGTTTCACTTGCTAACTTTCTAAAGGGCTCAATGCATCAGAAGCTAAATACCGCTGGTTCATAGATCAGGAATGCAAGTTTTCTGTTCCACAGCACTGAAGGTTTGTGAATCCCTGCAATAGGAGAATATAAAGATGTGGGTGAGCCGAGTTTACAAATAGCAACTATGATGCCACATTCCCCTGGATGACATGACATGACATTGCTGCCCCCTGTTAGTCACTCTGACATGGTGAAAGGTGGCTGACCTGGCACAACTACATCTCACATGAACCCAGTGTAAACAACAGCTGCCAGGGATTAACAAAAAAAAGGTATAAAAAAAAATCCGTCTCCGAGGGAAGAAATCCCACCCCTGGCATTGCCTTCAAACTTTCGGATGTTTGTGCTAACACATGTCGTAAAGTGCATACTGAGTTTCAAGTTGTTTGAGACATTTAATAGGTCTGCTGTTATTTGTCATGTCAGAAACAAATTAAATTGACGGTAGGTTTTTGCTGACTCATCGAAAAAAATGATTTGTTGAAATCTTCAAAAACAATGACAGATGCGCCACATACTCACATTTCATGTACATATTTTATCAGACATGGGTGGTATGAGGATTTCAACGCGAAAGTACTTTTTAAGAAGTTGACTCATTCCGAGCGCTGAGCGCAAATGTCGGCCTACGCCTAGCAACGCTCACTGCCGACACACTTAACTGATCAATGGCTCTTGAAAAAGCATTTTTCAAGAATTTGTGTGTGCGTTTAAACAAGTGCGCTGTAAACAGGCAATGTTAAAACTGTTTTCAATTTAAAGGTAAATTGAAGGTTTCATTTTTCTAAATGCATGCTAATTTTAATTTGTTTCTGTTCAATCGGACAGGGTACCTCTTTATTATCAAAATTCTTTCTGGTATGTCGCATAACATCAATCAATCAATCAATGAGGCTTATATCACGCATATTCCGTGGGTACAGTTCTAGGCGCTCTGCAGTGATGCCGTGTGAGATGAAATTTTATACGGCCAGTAGATTGCAGCCATGTCGGCGCATATTTACCTTTCACGGCCTTATTCCAAGTCACACGGGTATGGTAGACAATTATTAACTGTGCCTAAGCAATTTTCCCAGGAAAGACCCTTTTGTCAATCGTGGGATCTTTAACGTGCACACCCAATGTAGTATACACAGGGGGTGGTTCGGACACCGAAGAGAGTCTGCACACAAAGTTGACTCTGTGAAATAAATTTCCGCCGAACCTGGGATCGAACTCGCGCTGACAGCGGCCAACTGAATACAAATCCAGCGCGCTACCAACTGAGCTATATCCCCGCCCCTAACAGCAGAACTAATACGTATCTCTAATGACTTGGTATTTCGTGTGTAGTTTACGACATGTGTTTGCACAAATCCCCGTATTCGTAAGTTTGAAGGCAATGCTTTGCGAGTTACTCAAATGTACCATTTTTTGGTCTCATTACCCGCTAAAACAACTTCAAAAACTGCCTTTTATGCCTGCCGAGAGGATTGACGCCTACACCGCTCAGCATGCCATAGCGTCCTTGTTAGACAAGATATGTGAACAACACTGACTGATTTGGATGCAGATTTGATTGTACTGTCTAAGGACATGCTAAACATGTTTCGATTTAGTTCTGATTTTTTAGATTTTTTGATCGCGGGAACCTTGATTTTGCGAATTCGATTTTGGGATGTGTCTGTGTTGTAGGTTCCACTGTATTGACACTACCTCATGTAAACTCAATCTGTTTTGTGAACAAGGTATGGGAATTAATTAACTTTTCAGTGATATATTTGGTTTTACAATCAACAGCCTCATCAGAAAGATCTGACCTCAAATGCTTCTGCCTCGTTTTTTTTATGAGGAGTAGTGTATACGTTTCAAAAACAGAAAAGTAGAAATGTGGGGTTCTTATCTGATATGAAATAAGAAAGCATGTATTGCACAGGTTGACACCGCAAAAAATGCAACCCACAAAAATGCTAATTACTGATACAGCCTTCCGCCGAATTACTTCATATTTGGTTTACATCAATTTCAGCTTATGCAAGGCCTGTCCACAAAGTGGCAAATCTGTAGGTGTGATTTTTTTGCAACAGATATTTTATATTTTATATTTCTTTCTTTATTCTTATCATAATTGCATATTGCATTCAATTAAGTCAAGTGCATTCTTTAGTTTCAGTCACACTGAGACAGCAATTTTGTCATAACATCTTTTGACCATGGGATAAAGTTCTACACGAGTGAATTCTGAGAACTTTAAAAAGGCAAAATCTTTAAACCAAGTACCTCTCAGGCTCTGCGGCTGATATGTCTCATACTCCAGGAGTAGACGGATGCACCTTTAGTCCATAAGCAAATGCACCAGGTGTTGATGTTGTCATACCAGAAGTCCCAGGTATATAGGCTGACCACCGTGGCTAAAAATTATTCAGGTCAATCATTTTTAGATCGTTAAGTACACTGAACCTAAAATAACACTGACAGACAGTACATGTACATAATAGATCCAAGGTACATGTATATACAAATTAGGAAAGAAGTCGTACAATGTCATTGAGAATATCACCGAGTCTGATAATGAAATTAATTCAGCATTAATTTGCTCCACCTGTACTAACTTATCATAGTTATGAAACAAGTAAACAGGCAACAAGTATTGTTGTGTTTAAGGCAAGATTATATTCATAAAGTAACAAACAGCATACATATTGTATCGAGAAAACAAAGAAACTTCACAATCAACGTTTTCCCCATAAACCTGTTTTGGAATCGATCAATCTTCAATTGCACAATAAGATGGATTGCAACTGTCTTTTTTCATCGTTTACAGATCATATAAACTATCAACTGACTGACCTATTACTTTGTTTGGCTTTTTCATAAATAATAAATACACTTCATGTATAACAAATTGCATGCATTCCTGATTTTGTGTGTGGATGTGAGACCATGCATGGGGATTTTTATTCTGTGTGTACTATTAACTGCTGGATATAAACATACAACTACCTGCTTATAGAAGTTAGATCAAGAGAAGAAGCACCACCTGCCTGTGTTCTGCTTGGCACAGTTGCAGTATGAACGTAGCCTCAATGCTGATTCACAAAATGTAAAACATAAATAAAATGAGCAATTAAAAAAAATGTACAATACTTTCAAAAACACAATGCATATATTATTATTGGCGGGGATATAGCTCAGTTGGTAGCGCGCTGGATTTGTATTCAGTTGGCCGCTGTCAGCGTGAGTTCGATCCCAGGTTCGGCGGAAATTTATTTCACAGAGTCAACTTTGTGTGCAGACTCTCTTCGGTGTCCGAACCTCCCCCCGTGTACACTACATTGGGTGTGCACGTTAAAGATCCCACGATTGACAAAAGGGTCTTTCCTGGCAAAATTGCTTAGGCACAGTTAATAATTGTCTACCTATACCCGTGTGACTTGGAATAATAGGCCGTGAAAGGTAAATATGCGCCGAAATGGCTGCAATCTACTGGCCGTATAAAATTTCATCTCACACGGCATCACTGCAGAGCGCCTAGAACTGTACCCACGGAATATGCGCGATATAAGACTCATATAAGACTCATTGATTGATTGATTATTATGTCCAATAAAATAATCATTTAAAAACCTCATGAAAAAAACACAAACCAACACCCACAGGGCCTAACAGACAGAGCCACAAACACCAAGGGCACACACACACACACATGTACAGTGTACACATGCACACACAGGTACACACGCATGTATGTATGGGTGCATGGTCCGAGGGGCATTAAGCCTGACCAATACAAAAAAATGGACAAACTTTGGCCGATTTAGGCGAATACTCTTTGGACATTTGGCCGATAGGGACATGAAAGTTTCGAATAAAGTAAAAATAAATCGGCGATTGGCAGAAGGGCCGACCCAAACGACATCCCTTCTGTGATAATACTGTTATAGACTGTGTATTTTAACACCATAATATTCCAAAGGGAGTAGAAAAAAAAAGTACAGTGATACCTGCGGTGAAAGGACAAAAATGTACCTGCAATGCAGGGGGCCTGTCATAACAGGTATAATCTGGTAGAGATAATAGAAAAAGGACAATATTAGGTGTCCTTTGAAGGGAGGTGTCCTCTCATCGCAGGGGCCAACCATCACAGGTAACACCAGAATAACAAATCTCTTACAGAATCGCTGTCCATGTGATGTTGGGATCATAATCAGGATCATCTAGTCCTCCTGATCCTCTCCAGACTCAACTGTAACTTCAATTGTGAGGCTAACCAAAGAAAAACAATATCAGTTAAAATTACACAAGCTATTAGGGCTCTAAAAACAAAAAAATAAGGTGCGTGAAACAATATAAAACATTTAGTCAGTCGTTACCAAACTAAAAGATCAACATGACAAACCATGAGTCATTGCTGAGACTACATTTAAATAGTCTCGGGTAACCATCCCCAAAGACTGAGATGGGTCGAGCCTGCAGTCTCCGCAAAGCATGCGACCATAGCACCTGTACTGTACACCTCACTTTCGCTCGCAGTTCAATATGTGAAAAAACAGCTCCTGTCAATCTGGTACAGCACAGCAAACCATGTGGTATTCTCTATGTGTTTTAAAACTAACATGCACTCACTTGCTTTAGGTAGTACAAATTGTGTAAAGCCATGGGAAACATATGTTATCAACTCTTAGTCTTAGATCCACTACACTTTTCAATTAGTACTACCATTAGTGTAGCTGTCTTGAGCTGCTACCCATAACAATTAAATGCTGAAAGCTAATGATTGAGGGAAAACTAAGATAATTAAGTAAGATTAATGAATGGGTACATGTGTCACAAAGAGCCCCTATACCTACAATAGTCAAAGCAGTTTCTGAACATTCCAATAATGACCTGAAAGATAATTACACAATGCACAATTTATTGCTTATTGGAATCTGCAGAATTAACCAGTTCCTGACAGAAAACAGAAAAACTTATTTGAAGAATTTATCATTCACTCAATGAGAATGAGATAGTTTTGGCCAAGCAGGATCGACACACAGAGTTCAAGAAAATAGAAAAGGAATATATTTGTTCTGATCAATCATAAATGAAACAAATCCCAATACCCATTTGTAACCATAAAAGGATTTTATCATACACAGAAATTTGCAGTATTCACATTAATCAACTTTATTTTATAAATATTGTTTTAATACGTATACAACAAACAGCATGTGTTTTGAACACACCCACACAATATTTATCAAAGAAAAACAACTCACTCTAGTGGGTCAATGAAAGACTGAGATCTATAGCTCTTTCTGCTTCACAGTCCTGCCAGCTCTTGATCCATGAAACTTCTTGTCGCTGAAAGCAGCATATAATGTTTACTAATCAACAGTTCTCTCCTGCAAATTCCACTACAATACCACTATACTTTAACTCTAGTCTAAGTGAAACCATTTCTCAGAATATTTGTTATTTCACGCAGCTTTCTTCATTATTTTCTGATGATCTAGACACAGATAGTGACACATATTTTCAAACATGGAAAAATACAAAATATGAATTATGTAACAAGCAAGCTCACCCTCTTCTCAGAACATCCTGGTCACCATCATCATTTCAATGCTTGTTAATCTACAACTGCCACAACGTCCTACCAAAAAAAGACATGATGTATACGTGATATACGTTAGGCGTGAGGCATGATATTCTATGGCCCAGCAGCCTGAGCTTAATTGTTATCGTTTACAAATCATAATATTATTTAGTATCAACTAACTGTTTGGCTTTTACACCAATAACAAACACACTTCCATCTTCATATATCTCATAACTATAAATATAATTATGACTTTTTTTGTACTATTTATTTTATTGATAATTTAAAACATACAACTACCTGCTGAGATCAAAAGAAGTACCGCCTGCCTGTGTTCTGCTTGGCATTGTTGCTGTAGCCTCAATGCTGATTCACAAAATAAGAAAAATTAAGTAAATGTCCTACAAATAAATAATGTTCAAGACTCATGAAAAACACAAGCCACAACCACAGGGATACACAGACATGGCCACATACACACGCACACACACACACATTCACACAGGGGCACACACACACACACACACACACACACACACACACACACACACACGAGGGCACATAGAACACAGGGGCACACACACACACACACACACACACACACGAGGGCACATAGAACACAGGGGCACACACACACACACACACACACACGAGGGCACATAGAACACAGGGGGGCACACACACACACACACACACACACACACACAGTGTAGAGCAGAAATCGCACAATGCGCCGATAGATCTATGTTTTGTAATATTTCATTTGCATAGTTCTATAAATAGTATCATAACAGACGCAAATGGCCGCAGAAAGAAACGGTTCGCTTATATCCGAAATAAATCGTCAAACACCTCGTGCATACATTTTCCTTTTTACAGGTTATAAATTGGGAATCCCAACACCACAAGCAATGATGACTAAACGACACTAAACAAGACAGCAGCTTACGCAAGTTCCCAGTAATCAAAGCAAACGCCGAACGCAAATTATCGACAGTTTGTCAGGGCAACGGGCACTTTTACTGACTCACGGTGATACATTTCTGCTCCACAACAAATCCCTCCCACCCTAATTCAGTAATTCTTTGGTCAATTTACTTTTCACAAACAAGTCCAATATACACTTCCATCACATAACATAAATAGCATCCTAAACATCTCATGAAATGCATGAAAAAATACCCACTTGTTCAGCAGGTGACGAGCAAACTGCGGATTGGTGATGAATCCAAATTAATTCTTCACTTCGTTCCAACGCGCAAGCTCCTCACCGATATACACGCGCAACGTGTCATAGTTACGTGCACGAGTGCGTTTTCGTTTCTTCTTGGCTGAATCCGGTACAGTCGGCCGGGGACCCTTGCGTTTTGTTCTTTTCTTATCACCCTGGTTCGATACGACTGAATATTCCTCCATTTTTTCCTACAAGCTCATCAATTATGTGTGACCTAGTTTGCTTGTGACGTGTCATTCTATGTGCATGTGGTGATCATCAAGATGATGCAGATCTAAAAATAATTAAGAAATAGGCCAAGGACCGGCGGGTCCGAGTTAAAAATTAATTCGTAAAAAAATTGAAGTTCTTGACTCCTTGGATGGAAGTCAATGAAACTTGGTATTTATTCAAAGGAATAGATGCCTGAGGTATGACTAAAAGCCCCAGGGGCTCCGTGCACCTGGATTTGACAAGTCCAGTATCTTTAAAGTCTTAGGTATGACCCGGCCGGGGTTCGAACCCACGACCTCCCGATCACGGGGCGGACGCCTTACCACTAGGCCAACCGTGCCGGTTATGTCCATCGTTAGGATCATACATATTTGAGTGAAATGTGCAGATTTTAAGGCGAAAAAAACCCAAAAAAACTTTGCACACAGCAGCTCTACGGGAGGGGGGTGCCCTTGCTTTATCCACTCCTCTGACTATGCATAAAACAAGAAATAAACATAAGTTATTTGTATTTTTGACCAAAATATGACATTTTACACAGATCGAGACAGTCAGTGTTCTACCTCGACCGCTGGCGCGATCTCGGAGGAACACTGACTGTCTCGATATCTGTGTAAAATGTTATATTTTGGTCAAACAAAATACAAATAACATTTATGCATCGATCGATTCTGGTTAGAATTCCTTTTCGTTTTTATGATTGAACGCACACAAACATGCACTATTTTGTAGTCTCCGCTGGCCGCCTAAATATGAAGTTTTGTCGGCCTCTGACGTCACACGGCTCAAAGAAGGGAAATCTGGACAGTGTTCAATCGATACATACAAAAACCAAAATGATTCATTTAGGGTACGTTTAGTAATTGGCAACATAAAACAGTCGCTCTGGCATTGTTACACCATTTGCTACGCCCCTCGTTGAGAGCAATTAGCAGCACCCGAGCTAATTAGCCTTCATTATTTCCGCATGATTAATTGTTTGTGCTTCCACACCCCGCCAGCTTGAAGTGTTGAGTTTAATCCTGAATAAATTCCACACAAAAAAACATTGGTGGATTTTACAAGATGAGTCATCAACCAAAATACTTACTTTGCACCGAGTGTTCGTTTTTGTTTAGGCCAACAACAAAATGTCTGTTTACGGTAACATAGGCAAAAAAAATAGGGTCGGTAGGTCTTTTTTTTCTTTTTATATTTAGTCAAGTTTTGACTAAATATTTTAACATCGAGGGGGAATCGAAACGAGGGTCGTGGTGTATGTGCGTGTGTGTGTGCGTGCGTGTGTGCGTGTGTGCGTGTGTGTGTGTAGAGCGGTTCAGACTAAACTACTGGACCGATCTTTATGAAATTTGACATGAGAGTTCCTGGGTGTGAAATCCCCGAACGTTTTTTTCATTTTTTTGATAAATGTCTTTGATGACGTCATATCCGGCTTTTCGTGAAAGTTGAGGCGGCACTGTCACGCCCTCATTTTTCAACCAAATTGGTTGAAATTTTGGTCAAGTAATCTTCGACGAAGCCCGGACTTCGGTATTACATTTCAGCTTGGTGGCTTAAAAATTAATTAATGACTTTGGTCATTAAAAATCTGAAAATTGTAAAAAAAAAAAAAAAAATTATAAAACGATCCAAATTTACGTTTATCTTATTCTCCATCATTTGCTGATTCCAAAAACATATAAATATGTTATATTCGGATTAAAAACAAGCTCTGAAAATTAAATATATAAAAATTATTATCAAATTTTTTTTTTCGAAATCAATTTAAAAACACTTTCATCTTATTCCTTGTCGGTTCTTGATTCCACAAATATATAGATATGATATGTTTGGATTAAAAACACGCTCAGAAAGTTAAAATGAAGAGAGGTACAGAAAAGCGTGCTATCCTTCTCAACGCAACGAATACCCCGCTCTTCTTGTCAATTCCACGGGTACTGCACTGCCTTTGCCACGGGCGGTGGAGTGACGATGCTACGAGTATACGGTCTTGCTGCGTTGCGTTGCGTTCAGTTTCATTCTGTGAGTTCGACAGCTACTTGACTAAATGTTGTATTTTCGCCTTACGCGACTTGTTCTTTTTTGTGGTCCCAGCTAGCTGCCAAAACGCTGCAAGCGATGGCGAAATCGCCGCAAAGAATGGAGACGACGTTGATTTTTCCTGGCCATTACCCGACAGTCTGAAGAACACCCTTCTCCTTCTCTCCTTCAACAACGCGAGTACTATCGTCTTCTTGGCGACAACCACGGAGCCGAACAGTACGCTGGTAGTGACGCCACGATACGTAGGCCGGATCAACGTCTCGGACAGTCTCGGTCAAGGTCTCGTTCAGTTCACGTTGGATGACGTCAGCAGCCGAGACGCGGGTCACTACGTATGCATGAGGGGCCCGAAGGAGGAGGACGTGGTGGAGGATTGTGGGAAGACCTTGGTGATCATCGGTATGTACTTTATTGTTCATTTGGGAATCATCAAGGTAGAGAAGTCATCGAAACAAACTAACCGACTGCAGTCCGCTGGCAAAAAAAGCCAGAGCTGCTGCCTTAGATGGTGCAATTAAAATCTTTGCTATTAATTTTTTTTGTTGTTTTTTTTTGTTTTTTTTGTTGTTGTATAGACCACCCCAAAGTATCCCCTTAATCTTTCTTTCCCAAAAACGGATGTTGACTTCCTGTTCAGATTTAATATCAGAGACAGAACTTTATTGTAATGGTATCAAATACTGTAGTTTTGCAAACTATATTTTCAGTTTAATCAATCCATTAACTCATTGAATTGTTCACTTTCAGACACCCCTCGCAACGCAACCGTCGCTCCAGTCGGTCCTCTTCTCACGGGTAGTGACGTCAAGCTTCGCTGCGCAGCCTCCAGCCTATCACTACCACGTGACCACAACCAACCAATGAGGTACCGCTGGTTCGAGGCCCTGCCCAATCACGGACGCAACAGTTCGTTCCTATGGAGGGAGCTCATGCCGAAAGAAAAAGAACGTTCCATTGACCTTGACGACCCAAGCCTTGGGAACGGTAACGATTCCGGAAGTGGCGAAACAGAACCGGAACCGGAAGCTATGACGGGAGGCGACTTTGGTTCCTTGAACAATGTTGTTGAGCTAGCCTCCCTTGACAGAAGCGACGATGGTCGCGTGTTTGCGTGCAGCACCTCAGAGGGTTTGGATCTGTGGTCGACCAAAAGTCTTCCGTTCGTGTTGAGACCGGAATGTAAGTTAATCATCGCGTAATGGTTAGAAAATAATGTTCCAAATTCAGGGAAGTTTTTGCATTGAGGTGCTAAAGTTTACAGACAGAAAGAACAATGGCAGTGTGTCAAGTTAAAATCGTGGTGAGGGGTACACATTTTGACTCAGATGATCGATTCCTTCCATAAACCTTAATTTCATGTTCAAGGGACATAATATCAAGGCCAGAAGGACAGGTCAGAGTTCATTGGGGACACTGTTCTTAAATCGTATTTTATTTGGTAAAACATTGTCGTTGGGGTAAAATGCAAGAGTTGTGTTCCAAGTTTACTCTCTCCGTCAACACTCCAAGTAGTTATTTATCTTGAACACGAAAATAAGATTTACGGAATGAATGAAATTTCAAAATTAAAAACAAACAAACATCGCTTTTTACCACGATTTGCTCTTTCAACACTGTTCTGTCCGTCTGCAAAGTGGGGGTCCTTGCAAAAGCTTCCTTGATTTTTAGACTTGCTCACAATCGTTTATTTGTTTTAGCGGGCATAGTTGCTGTTGTGTTGTTGTTGTTGTTGTTGCTGTAAATGGTGGTGTGGATGTTGGTTTGTGTGGTGGTGGGGGGGGGGGGTTGGCGGGGGAGGCAGCGAGTGGGGATGGGGGTTAAGTGTGGTGAGGGGGGGGGTGGGGGGTGGGTGCATCTGCCTTTTTGACATTATTCCAGGATATTATTATGTATACCTGTTTTTCTGTGAATTCAGTTTGCGTGTCTTCCAAGTTTGTTTTATTTCGTATTTTTGTTTTGTTTTGAATAAGCTTTCTGTTCAGAGTATATGTATATAAACTGTTGTGAATCTTTCCACAACTTTTACGAGTATAAATTACATATTCTTTTTAGGGAAACCGACACCATCAGATATGACCTTCACCCCGGCAATCAGCTCCGTGACCTTGACCTCTGGTGGGACCACGGAAGTGACGTGTGTTGCAAACTGTCGTCCCCTCTGCTCAGTGGTGTGGCAAAAGGTGGGAGAACATATCAGTAATACTTGATGCAGTATCATCGCATTTGTTGTTCTGTGTATTCCTCCCCCCCCCCCCCCCTCTTTGTTTTTAACCAAGAGGCTCTGGTGACCATCAACCTGGGCAGAACAATATTGCAGGACTTCTCATTAAAACCTCTCTTTATCTCCTGTGAGATGTGGATAAGACCATCCCTCCACTTGGTCACATACCAAAAATGAACACACTGACTGCTTGCTATGGGGAGCTGAGCTTTTTCCATGAAATAATTTCTTCCATTTTTTTTTATTGAATTGGCGGCTTTCGCAAAGGAAATTGATACCACACAACAGACAAACCCACTGTACACAGAGAGGACTCTGGCTGTTCATTTTTGGGATGTGACCAAGTGGAGGGATGGTCTTATCCCACGTAAAAATCTGAGATGATGAGCCAAAGTGGGTTTTTTACGAGTGTGCCTTTAAGTCAAGATCATGTCACGCAGTCAGGCAGTGGATCATTATTATTAATATTATTTATTTATTTTTGCTGATAAAATGACTTTGCTTCTTTACATATCAACTCACAAATATTTGTTCAAACAAAGATCAAATATTAGAATCCTAAATATATAAATGAGGCAGAAAGTCGCTTGTTCATGTCAAATTTTTGTTATTCTCTCAGGTGCAATGAGACTGGTTCCGAAAAACTTCCATTGAGAGCTCTTACTTGCCTTTGTTTATTAAATCTAAGATAAGAATAGAAGATGTTTTTCTTGTTAACGTTTTTGTGTTGATGATAAGTATTTTTTAACGCCCTCACGGTAAAACCATTGGAGGCATGTTCTCGGGTTTGACCCCGATCATTGTTGTGTTTTGCAGGTGAGCTCAGACGACCGCGCCGTGACCTTGACCGAGACGGACACGCTGTCACTGGTCAAGGTGGGACGTCAGCAGCAAGGGACGTACCGATGCGTGGCCTCCAACCCCCACGGCAACACCTTCATGACTCTCTCCCTTACCGTCGCGGGTCAGTGATTCAAGGATGCATGCATAGTTCGAAGGATGCGCTGTTCCTAAATTTAAAAAAAAATTCAACAGGCAAAAAAAGATAAGAAAAGAAACGAAAACAAAACTATCAGATTTGAACCAACATGCAGTAAACTGAGGTCCAAAACAGGAGAGAAAAAGAAAACAAGGAAAAAGAACAACGCTTACTTTCCTTTGTCTCTCGGGAAAAAAACAACGCACTGCAAAATGTCACTGGTTTATGGCACCTCACGGCTTTGAAGAAGCTATCCCATAGGTTTGGAAGTTTTATCCAGCTATTATATGATGAGTTGGAATCGGGTAGACTATTCACATGATCAATAATTAAACCGCTATGTTTGCCTCGCCGACTTCAGAGCGACTTCTAGCTGACATAAGTCTCTTAAAAAATCGGTTGAAAATCGGTCATGATGTCGAAAATACCAAACAACTTCATCATAAGCAGGGTGTGCCGAAGAAAATGTTCCATTTTTATGTAACATTTTAATGGACAATAAAGTGTTGATATAGCTATTCTGATGGACACGTGGGGGAATTCGGGGGCTGTGATTGGATGGTCTCTTCCGATCATCAAAGCATAATGCTACGGAAGTCGGCCATTTTTGCCAATATCCAAAAGCATATTGGCAATAACAAAGACGCATGGTTCCGGTTTACCCATCTGTACCACACGAGTGTTTCAATCGACAACAGCATACACTGACAACTTGAAATTCTTCTCGGGAATGTTTTTCAGCTTTACAAATGTCGATAGCATACCCTTTTCTGCTAAACCAATTATTTTCTGTCCCTAAACAACACAAAATGCCCAAAGTCGAAAGATGTAGTACAAACAGGGGAGTAAAACGGAACAGCCGTTTTGTGTGCCTGTGTGAGCTCAGTTCCCGACTAACACAAACTTTCGCATTCGGCTTTTCTTATCTCGTAACTCCACACTAAATACCCCACTTCCCCTCTGAAGTATTGATGTACAACCCATGGCACTAACATTCATGTAGTCGTTTATAACTGAGGTTGAAAAATTCGCTTCATGACGAGACAAGTATAAATGCCATTCACCCAAACTGAAAACTTCTCTGCCGTCTGCTCGCGTTGTTCGGATTAGCTGTTCTCTTCTCCTCCCCTTGTTGCATCCTAGTTCTTCAGTTGTTTCTAGTTGGTGTTGTGTTTTGGTCTTCTTCATAAGTAGTCTTGTTCAAAATTAAAAAAAACACTCAAACTTCTTTTTGTTGTATATGTTGTGTTGTCAAATCGAGTTTTTTTCCAGAGCCGTCAGTGTGGCGCCTGCGCAAAACTAATGCGCATAAGAAACGGCGTCTGCTATCAAAACCTGTGATCAACGCATCGACGCAAAAACTGTCACTTTGTAAGTTTGGAACAACAAATCAAGGTCAGAACAGCTATATAATCGCTATTGTGTTTTCAGCGTAGCAATAGGGTCCGATATTTAGACTCGAACAAGTATAATGCGACTCGTCTTCGACTCGTCGGCATTATACTTGTCTCGTCTAAATATCGGACCCTATTGCTACGCTGAAAACACAATAGCTGTTATTATTGTTATTGTTATTTTTATTATATTTACCATTAAATAGTTGATTAGTATGTCATATTGGTTAGAATATGTTACATTTGTCATTAATTAGTTAATTACAATGTGCAGATCCTCCAGTGCCGTGGTTCAGCTCGACGACTCACGTGATCATCGTGGTTGTCGTGGCAACGGTGATCCTGGCGCTAGGCATGACGGGAGTGACCTTGGTGATCATCAAGTGCCGACGACGCACCACGCCAATCGTCTGGCCTGGCTTTACACGAAATTCTGGTAAGTAGTGGGTCATCTGAAACACACAGACTCAACTCAACTCAACTCAACTCAACTCAAATTTTATTGGCTTCAATTTTCATAGAAGAATTTGTCTTGCGCTTGGGAGAAAGTAAGAGTATAACATATAAAAACAGCATTCATATCACATTTCATGTATCACACACAGTAATCACTAGTATAAGCCTACAATTATCACATTTGTACCTGTATCATACATGCAAATAAATAGTATCACATTTCCACGTATCACACACAATATATACATTACATAACATACAGCAAGCTTCCATCTCCCGCGCCCCCCCCCCTCCCACACATACATATCCTCGCACGCGCGTCTACTCCACACAAATGACATCATCAGTCCATCAACTAAAATGCACAATGACCAGCAGTGGGCACATGATACTTAATACGTGCTCAACTAGACCTGCTAACCAAAATAATAACAGAAACAAAAACAAGGACTGGGCACAACATTTACACGTGTGTGACCTACTTACATCAGGTGCCTGTGATCTATAAATAACAATGATTGCGTTTAAAGTAAAACATGAATAATGCCGATGTTTACTAACAATGAATACATAACAACTAAGATAAGAATGTATGTGCTTTCATAATATGATTATTTTATAAAACACAGTGGGGAAAGACTGACTACATGTACCTAGAATTGCACAACTTAAAGAGGTATCTTCTTTGTTCATGGGCTGAAACTCCCACGTTCACTCGTGTTTTTGCACGAGTGGGTTTTTACGTGTATGGCCGTTTTTACCCCGCCATTCAGGCAGCCATACGCCGCTTTCGGGGGAGTTACTTAAAGAGATATTCGTGGAGAGGTATTCCTGGGTGGGTTTTGCACGAAGCAAAACTGGGTGCCACCCAAATGGGTGGTACGCAGCCGCAGGGTCGGATCGGTTGAACTTGAAATTTGTTGTGATTTCAATCAATAAGAAGACCCCGGGGGTTGTTCCCACCTGGTTGAATGCCATGGCACCCAGTTTCGCATCGTGCACCTCCTGCCTGGGTGCTACGTTTGTCCTTGTAATAATCAAGAAACTAAGTGAACACATAATTATAACAAACAGGCATAAGAAGCTCGACATCGACATGAAGCACAATGCTGAGTCTGTCTTTTTCATGTTATAAATAATGCAGGAAAGGTGAGACAGATATAATTCATATTGTTTGCAACCGTACGGTTGCGCGTGTATCAGTGCTAGGAGGCCGATAGTTCTGCTTTATTATCTTTTTTTATTTCTTTGTTTCAGATGCCGTACCTCTGTCTCCCTTGGACACTCGGTATGTATGAATATCAGGGTTGGGACTCTCTTGTGATGAAAAAAGAGGAAGTCCCTTTTTTTTAGGGGGGTTCGGGGGCATGCTCCCCTGATTTTTGTTTAAATGGTACATTAAAATCTGTGCAATGTGGACGTGGTGCATTCTGAGACTGAAATTCATCTCGTTTGGATCGGGTAAAAATGACATTATCCACACTCCCCACCCCCCCCCCCCAAAAAAAAAAACCCTCACAATCGGATGAGACGAAAAACCGAGGTCCCTTCGTTGTACACTACATTGGGGTGTGCACGTTAAAGATCCCACGATTGACAAATAGGTCTTTCTTGGCAAAATTGTATAGGCATAGATTAAACAAGTCGCGTAAGGCGAAAATACAATATTTAGTCAAGTAGCTGTCGAACTCACAGAATGAAACTGAACGCAACGCAACGCAGCAAGACCGTATACTCGTAGCATCGTCACTCCACCGCCCGTGGCAAAGGCAGTGCCCGTGGAATTGACAAGAAGAGCGGGGTATTCGTTGCGCTAAGAAGGATAGCACGCTTTTCTGTACCTCTCTTCGTTTTAACTTTCTGAGCGTGTTTTTAATCCAAACATATCATATCTATATATTTTTGGAATCAGGAACCGACAAGGAATAAGATGAAAGTGTTTTTGAATTGATTTCGAAAAAAAAATTTTGATAATAATTTTTATATATTTAATTTTCAGAGCTTGTTTTTAATCCGAATATAACATATTTATATGTTTTTGGAATCAGCAAATGATGGAGAATAAGATAAACGTAAATTTGGATCGTTTTATAAAATTTTATTTTTTTTTACAATTTTCAGATTTTTAATGACCAAAGTCATTAATTAATTTTTAAGCCACCAAGCTGAAATGCAATACCGAACCGCGGGCTTCGTCGAAGATTACTTGACCAAAATTTCAACCAATTTGGTTGAAAAATGAGGGCGTGACAATGCCGCCTCAACTTTCACGAAAAGCCGGATATGACGTCATCAAAGACATTTATCAAAAAAATGAAAAAAACGTTCGGGGATTTCATACCCAGGAACTCTCATGTCAAATTTCATAAAGATCGGTCCAGTAGTTTAGTCTGAATCGCTCTACACACACACACACACACACAGACAGACGCACATACACCACGACCCTCGTTTCGATTCCCCCTCGATGTTAAAATATTTAGTCAAAACTTGACTAAATATAAAAATGTCCACCAAAATACCCGTGTGACTTGGAATAATAGGCCGTGAAAAGTAGGATATGCGCCGAAATGGCTGCGATCTGCTGGTCGATGTGAATGCGTGATGCAGGGGCGGACGAGGGGGGGGGGGGTTCTGGGGTTTCCGGAACCCCCCCCCCCCCCAGCCAAAAAATAGAAATATTTTTGTGTGTTTTTTTTGGTTGAGTTTCAATTTTTGAGGTATTAATCAGTGACAAAATCTGCTGCCTGAAACTGGTAATGATCATCCTCAGAATGCACCAGATTGCACCATTTTGCATCCTTTTTTTTCTAGCAAGCTAGGCGCTTCGCGCCGTCGGCTCGGCGCTTCGCGCCTTCACACCCATATCTTCACAATATACTTTTGGAAACCCCCCCCCCCCCATAAAATGAACTGATCCGCCCCTGGTGATGTATTGTGTAAAAAAATTCCATCTCACACGGCATGAATAGATCCCTGCGCCTTGAGTCCGAGTCTGGAGATACGCGCGCGATATAAGAGGGCCCCAAAGGGGGGGTATCATCACGATCACGGGAAGGGAAATGTTAGCTTTCACGATCACAGTTACCTTGATTTTTGTTTTCACGATCACAAACACCTTGAAGAATAGAGGATCATAGAGTGATACAGCTGTGAAAAATGTACGTTGAAAATAAAATGCTTTGCAATAATGCCCATCACGATCACGAAAACAAATGACGATCACGATCACGAGACTTGATTTTTGTGTCATCACGGATCACGGGCAAAGTCCCATCACGATCACAGAAATGGAAATTTCGGCAATCACGGTCACAGAAAGGTCAAAAAACGCCAATCACGATCACGATTTTAAACCCTTTGGGGCCCTCATATAAGACTTCATACAATAATTTGAAACTACAAAAGAAAAATCGTGTAGGCTGTTTTGTCACGTTCCTAATACCTACCATTCTTTTTTTTTCTTTTTTTTCTTCGTTGGGTTACGAAAAGTGTCGAAATAAGGCACACACACTAAAATAGTCTGTTTACAGTAACATTGGCCAAAAAAATAGGGTCGGTAGGTCGGGATTTTTTTTTCTCAAAAAACCCCCATATTTTTAAGTTATTTTGCCCAAAAACAAAGACTTTTTTTTCCCCCAAATGCCAAAAAAAGTCTAGGGTCGCGCGAAAAAATAGGGTCGGTCGGGATACCGTAAACAGACTTTTTTTTTTGCCTAATGTTTACACACTTTAGAATAAGAGTATCTTTTCACACTGGAAGAATGGTACCTGTAATGCTCGCTTTCTTGTCTTTTCACATGTATAGCTTAATCGTAAACAAAATAATGTGTAACATTTGGATTCCTTCGATGTGTCCAGTTCATTTTTTACAGACCCAGCCCGGTGTCGTACTGTTGACGCGGAGAATTAGTCCCGCACCTCAAGTCTTCGCAAAACGCGTAGGACGTCATTTGGATTTGACGTCATTTGGATTCAGCCAAGCTTCGACTTTTTTCTTTTCTTTTCTTTTTTCGTGTTTGTTTGCCGTTTTTTTTCTTCTTCTCCATTTTGGGTAGGGGGTGGATTATTTGTTTGAAAATTGATAGGTGGAGCTTGTACGTACGTAGATGCTTCGAATTATGTTTCCATTTATTAACACTTTTTTGTCTTCTTTTTTTGTGACTGTCTTTCTGTCTGTCTGTCTTTCTGATTGTCTGTCTGTCTGTCTCTCTGACTGTCTGTCTGTCTGTCTGTCTGTCTGTCTGTCTGTCTGTCTGTCTGTTCGTTCGTTCGTTCGTTCGTTTTTATATTTAGTCAAGTTTTGTTTGTTTTGTTTTAAACAATATCTTATTTCTGTTATTTCTGTTTAACATGTTCATGAGATTTAACATTATTTGTTTGCTTACTTTAAAGATCGTTACGTCGATTTGTTTGTGACTGTTTTATTGCTGTTTGATACCGATGCCTTCAGCTTCCGTTGTTTCATCTTGTTTGTTTGTTTAATTCACGTTAATAAACTATAGATCGAGTTTGAATTGTGTCATAAACGGTCCATTTGGTGTTTTTGTTGTCATTTTTGTTTCTTTATGTATTTGTTGTTTTGTGGTTGTTTGTTTGTTTGTTTGCTAACTATACGTGTCAAATTGCTGGTGAATGTTTTGTATTGTATTATCAATGTTTCATTTATTAACATATCTTGTGATCTAAAGGTGGTGGTGGTGGTGTTGGTGTTGGTGGTGTTGTTTTGTTTATATGTCTGTTCGCTTTATAGATAAACTGGCTTAGTTGCTTCTAAATATTTTTAGTTTTAATAAACGTTCCATTCAATTTCCTATCTTGTTTGTTAAATGAAATTGCTTGTTTACTTTCTGCGTTGGTGCTTAACAAAAGTTAACAACTTGTGTAATGTGTTTATGCATTGATTTTGATCAGCATTTCTTGCACTGTGTGTTGTTTTGTTATCTGGTATTTTGCTGATCTTGGCATACTCTTTCTTATTGATATATTTTGTGCTGCCTATCATTCGCTTAAGCCTACTTAAACCAATGCAAGCAAGCATACGTGAATATGTTGGAGTAAGTATATATATGTGGTTTTAACTATTCTTTGATGTTCGTGCTATTTTGTTTATCTTGAAATTGTTACTCATTTTTCTTTTTTGGCCCACAGAGTTGCTTTGTTGTTGTTTTTTGGTGTGTTTTTTTCCCCAGAATTTTGTTGAGTTTGTTAAAGTGTCTTTATAATTTGCTTATTAAAAGTGTTTTAGAGATGGAACTAAACTGTCTTCGTTTATTTGAGCGCCTATGGTTATTTGATTCAGCCTCCACTAACACATACGCGTGAACGTGCGCAAAACCACACACACACACACACACACACACACACACACTAACTCTCTTTCTCTCTCTCTCTCTCAACACACACACACACACACTCTCTCAACACACTCTCTCTCAACACACACACACTCTCTCTCTCTCTCTCTCAACACACACACACACACACTCTCTCAACCACCTTATTGAGCTTTGTATGGAGCATTTAACTGAGTATACGGGCCAAGGCTATCACGTTCAGAGCTGAACTTATATAGCCTATGATTACAGCCCGTATAGCTCTAAGCAGAGATCTGCTACAGTGACGGAAAGAATGCTATCTTCCGTCCCCTATAGGCGACGAAATAGGTCACACTTTTGAGTGGAAAATGCTTCGACGCCGGAGCGGGTACTGGACCCAGTGCGGTTCTAGTGCAAGTGCACTACAAAGTGCGCTTGCACTACAACGGCACTGGGTCCAGTACCCGCTCCGGCGTCGAAGCATTTTCCACTAAAAAGTGCACAAAATTTGACCTATTTCGTCGCCTATAGGGGACGGAAAGAATGTCATTTCAATGGTGTGATAGCATTCTTTCCGTCACGTGACATCATAGGCTATATAAGTTGAGCTGTGAACGTGATAGCCTTGGCCAGTATACTCAGTGAGTATACGGGCCAAGGCTATCACGTTCAGAGCTGAACTTATATAGCCTATGATTACAGCCCGTATAGCTCTAAGCAGAGATCTGCTACAGTGACGGAAAGAATGCTATCTTCCGTCCCCTATAGGCGACGAAATAGGTCACACTTTTGAGTGGAAAATGCTTCGACGCCGGAGCGGGTACTGGACCCAGTGCGGTTCTAGTGCAAGTGCACTACAAAGTGCGCTTGCACTACAACGGCACTGGGTCCAGTACCCGCTCCGGCGTCGAAGCATTTTCCACTAAAAAGTGCACAAAATTTGACCTATTTCGTCGCCTATAGGGGACGGAAAGAATGTCATTTCAATGGTGTGATAGCATTCTTTCCGTCACGTGACATCATAGGCTATATAAGTTGAGCTGTGAACGTGATAGCCTTGGCCCGTATACTCAGTTAAATGCTCCATACTAAAGCTCAATAAGGTGCTCTCAACACACTCTCTCTCTCTCTCAACACACACACTCTCTCTCTCTCTCTCTCTCAACACACACACACTCTCTCTGTCTCTCTCTCTCAACACACACACTCTCTCTCTCAACACACACACACACACACTCTCTCTCTCTCTCTCTCTCTCTCAACACACACACACTCTCTCTTTCTCTCAACACACACACTCTCTCTCTCTCTCTCTCAACACACACTCTCTCTCTCTCTCTCTCTCTCTCTCTCTCTCTCTCTCTCTCTCTCTCTCTCTCTCTCTCTCTCTCTCTGTTTCTCTCTCTCTGACTCTCTCAGATGTGGAGTGAGCTTCTTCCTGATGTCTCTCACACGTTGAAGATGTTGCTGCCTTTGAGCTTTCTTTTTGCTTTAAGAATCGGCTCCTTGTCTTTGTAGAAGCAGCATCTAGCGATGCCTGGCGAGTCTGGTTTTGCACTGACCTGGTGCACGCGGTCAAACTGGATATCTCTTGCCAACTCAAGATTGTCGACAATGAGCTCTCTCACCGCAGCTTCACAGTCTTCCCATTTTTCGTTTTCCTCCCTCGGAAGTCCGTAAAACATCACATTGTTTCTTTTGGACCTACATTCTGGATCATCGGTCTTTGCCTCTTAAAACGTTCCACTTTCGTTTTCAAGACATCGTTCTCACTTTTCAGCTCATTGTTCATTCGCCACACTTCTGATACTTCTTCTCTCACTTCCCGCACCTCTTCTTGCAGATTAACAAAGCCATTTTTCATTTCCTTTATGTCACCTTTTATGTCAGCCAGCAGATCCATAACATCTCTCAGACTAGGTTCGCCGTCAGCAGATGACGTGTACCTGTATGTGTGTGTGTGTGTGTGTGTGTCCGTGTCTGTGTCTGTACGTGTATATCTGTGTATGTGTCTTGGTGTCGTTTGACAATGTTTGCTTAAGTTATATTATCTTTCCAAGCTATGTTTTCATGATTATGTCTCAACATTTGGCAGGCTCTTTGTTTATTTTGCCTCACTTATTTGCATGTGTAGGCTATGTTTAAAGCCCAATGTTTCACACCCTTATTAATTTCGTTTTATGCACCAATTGCATTTGTCCGAAAATTGTCAAAATCAACTCATTGATTAGAACAATAAAACATCTATCCATCCATCCATCCATCCATCCATCCATCTCTCTCTCTCTCTCTCTCTCTCTCGCTCTCTCTCCCTCTCTCTCTCTCTCTCTCTCTCTCTCTCTCTCTCAACACACAAACCACCGCGCTCTATGACGTCCGTCATATAAAAAGATGTTTATTCATTAGAAACAATAAATTAGCACATGAACTAATTACATACAGAAAACAGAATGATGATGCACGGATCACAGCGACACCGCGAGCCGAGTTCGTCCTCTTGCCAGATGTATTGCAAATATATCTCGCAGAGAGCACTACATCTCTCCAAACCACAGTCATGTTCACATGTTCGGTACTGGTTGTATTGGTTGTACTTCCTCCACCAACCTTACCCCGCAACTACCTCTCTGTTTGGTTTTAAAACATTTTGTATTAAAATTA
>NC_090252.1:22890501-22900501 GCF_037325665.1 Littorina saxatilis | reverse complement strand
TTTAGTCAGTCTGACGGCCTGAAACTGAAAGATTAACACTAAAAACCCAGCGTTCACTGCGACTACTTGAGGCCTGGCCAGCAGAAACACGTAAACCGAGACAGGTTGAGCTGGTCTCGGTGAAGTTTGCACATTTTTATAAGACCTTATTTGCATAAACCGAGTTTTGAGCAAACTTTTAACATAACCTATGGATACATTTTTGGATTTATGAAATGAAAAAGAAAACAATGCAATATTTTTTTTCTTCTGATTTTGAAATTTCCTATTCAAGGACAAGCTTAATGAACAAATTACTGGATCAATTTTTAAGCTTCAAAGCTAAGATGCAACCCCATAGTCCGGACCGAGTCAAAGATTCTTTGACAACAAAAATGCGGTCATCACAGTGCCGCCTCAACTTTTATTATTGGCATTTTATGTGGAAGAAATTCAAAATTCCATAATCATCTGTCGAGTAGTTTTTCCGGAATTACTCCACATAAATACACAAATATACATACACACATATATACAGCAACACCTCGTCTCGATTTCCAGTCTGCAGTAATACATACAGTCAAATCAGACAAAATGTATAAAAAAAATAAAAATTAAAAAAATTAAAATGAAGAAATTGGAGCTCATATTGCACTTTGTTCACTGCTACGCCCTGTATAAGCAAAACAAAAAGATGAGAAACAAATTATTAGCAAAACCTTTTCTTGCGTACTTGAGCAAAATATGGCACAAAACTGAAGATCAGTACTCATGCACTTAAAGTGTTGGACGTGCACTTGTAACAAATGTTTTACGACACAGACACCAGAGACATTATGCAGAACAGAACATCTACAGGCACGAAAACTTCGATATTACAACATACCTGAACATTTTTGCCTCAGTTCTCTTGCGCTAAACACAAGGCTATAAACACTTCAGGATACAACCTAGACACGGTGCATCTGCACCTAGACTGGCTATGGTACAGCTGCACCGAAATTGGACAAGATGGGTAAGAATCAAGGATGGACCAGTACACATGCACCGAGATCACGAGAGATGTTATTCTTCACCAAAACTGGAATGTATCGAGAATCAAGAAAAATGTGACCCTCCACCACGAAATGAGTCGCATGTCACCTCGCACGGTTCTGCGCTAGGCTTGATATAAGTCCGGAGAGTGTATGGTAACAGCGTGAGGGTCACCTTAGTCACAGGCTTATAACTCAAACAGTTTTCGCTCTTTTCCAAAACGGTTTTCACCACTGGATAGAGCATAAAAAACTCTTTAGGAAAATGTAAAAATATGAAAATCATGCAAAGGTGACATGCGACTCATTCCCTGGTGGAGGGTCACAAAATAGCCGCCGGAGTGCATGCAGTCATAATCCGTCAAAATCATATCAACGTAAATACATGACAACGAAAAGGCCCCATCAATTTTCACTGTATCTTTTTGCAAGCACTCCTCACAATTTTCTCTTCTCTGAAACGAATTTTTGTATTATCAAAAAAATAACAAGGAATGACGGAAGTCAGCAAAGCCAGAAGGACTTCGTGGTATCAATATATCCTGGCACAAAACGAGATTATGCAGGAATGTTAGGCTATAAAGTCTTGGAGGAATCGTCGTCCACATCCAAATGCATCAATTTGTTCAGAACACCAGGATTAAGTTGCACATGGATGTAGAGTGATTCTGCAGATTGTGTGACATTGTCATCATTCTGTTCTTAAGGCGGCCTCACACGCGACTCATGGCGTCTTAAGGCAGCCTCACACGCGACTCATGGCGTCTTAAGGCAGCCTCACACGATCAAATTCAACTCATCGTGAATGTCAGCTTAAAATCTGCATCGGGTTTTCAAGACTCGATTTTGGGGCACTCACGCAGTATTATGAACAAGAGCGTATGAATCCATGACCTATACAAACTGGTGGCAGACACCTTTCGTTAACCTTTTGTAGACGACCAATATGACGAATAGAAACTTTGTCTTTTTGGAGTGTGCTCGTATTTTTGTCCGGACTTGTCCCAGTTCTTCTTCTCACACACCGCTGTTCCCAACATTTACTACTCAATCCACATCCGAATGTCGTTCTCCTGACAGGTGAGAAACTGTGTAACTGATAGACTCACTTACGACGGGTAGGTCGGCATGGGGGGGAAAAGCTTATTCAGAAATCTGGACACGATTTCGTGAAGATTCCAAGTTTCAATTTCTCTTCTGCCAATCATCCTCCTTCAAACGTGGCTTCAGTCCAGACGATTCAGGCGGCTTTCCGTCACACAATTCAACTTTCACCGTTGGACACCTCAAGCATTAGCTCAGCGTGACGCTAAAACAAGCCGTCACCTTAGCTGCTTCATCGAAATAGGTTCCCTGACCTCCGTGGTAAGTATCCAGGATGGCGATGAATCGGCAAATGTTGGCGTCGTGCTGTTTAAGGCTTTGAACTGAAAATCTGTTGTGATCTCCCTTGCACGTTGTGCCCACGGGTAATCTTGAACTTTAGCGTTGTACATTCAGAGCGCACTATCCATTGGCATTATTGACTTCTTTTCACTACAAGCCCCTTTAATCAAACCAAAGAATATAATTATCGTGAAATTAATTGACGAATTTGAGCTACAAAATTAAGCGTAAATAATTAATTCGGTCATTTGATCGTGGAAAATGACAGCCATAGGAGAGAAAACGGACAAATAATATCGACAGAGTTGTCTCCCTTCCTTCGAAAAAATGCACCAAAATGGCTGTGCCGATGTTTTCCTTTTAAAACCCATGTAAATGAAAGGCATCTGTACAGTTCATTCCGTTACTTCAAAGGTATCTAAAATGACTTGTCATGCTTTCAAGAGCAACTTCTGCAAAATTAGAGGCTTAAATTGCAGCAGAAAACCGTTCCTGAATGTACAACGATAAAGTTCAACATTACCGTTTCCCCGTAACGGCATGAAGCTTGAATCCGCCGCGGCGGCCATTTTCCCTTTTCTTGCTAAGACGACCAAGATGTAAGCTATCTGTGAATCGCTGTGTGTGAGCCTCACGCGAATGAAAACAACGGATTGAAATTACTTGCGAGTTCTGCTTCTGGAGTCTCGGTCACCGTCATGGTGTTCTTTGCTTCTCGTTCCAGCGAGAATTTGACCCGAGAACTTTTCGTATACCGCTGTAAGAAATGTTCTTTCGGGTTCAAGGCAAAACTGGGAGAAAAACACCGGCATCCGAGTGCTGCTAAAATGCGGGCCTGGTACTCCGGAAAAGGGATCGGAGCGTTGTGTTGTGTGGAGCATGCGTGCTTGTGTGGTACTTCACCATTAGCAGAAGCACACATCTTTCACTAACAATACTGACCTCGATACTAGTACATAAAGAATCGATCAATAAATTTAAAAAATGTAGAAAACATCTTTAAAATGACCAGCATTTCTTAGAAACGCTTTGTCTCTCCTAAGTCTAAATTCTGTCAAAATGGTTGTCCTGTATTCGGCAGAGACCACGTCAAACCAACAACATATGATGTTAAGTGATGACGACAACTTGCTCGTGGAAATGACTGACGCTGCCTACAATGTGATGTTACCTTGAAGCTGCAGGTGTGAAGTACTGTACTACGCAGTTCGGTGATAAAAACCGCTCGATAACGTTGGTATTCACGAAATCTGCGAAAACGGGAATGAACGGAGGTTGGTGTCAAATCAGGCTAGACTTGCCATACAGTCACTGATGCAGGAGCAGAACGACAATGCAGGTAGACCGTGACGTCATACCTGACGTCATACGTGTGACGACACACGGTTCTGGAAACACCAACATTCAAGGCAGTAACACAAGATTGAACTTCCAGAACTGTCGATCTGCTCGAGCGAAATTGGCGTCCGCGTCGACCCAAAAAACTGTTACTACGTATACAAGATTCCAGTGCATGAGACCCTTCAACTAGATCCTTGTAAAAACTGCAGTCTTTGTCTCCACGGCGCACGTATTCACGTAATAACATAGCCGTCCAGGATCACCTTGACTTCTGTTCGTTCAGTGACGACATTGGCTCGGATATCGAGACTACTGTGCGTGTAATGTCGTCACAGTCTTGGTCGACCGAGATCATTTGGCGAGAATCTGCGAGAACACTCTCGAGAAAAGTCTTTCAGGTTGAGCAATACTCTTCTCATCTGGCAAGAAAAGTAGTAGTATGAGTACAAACACTCACGCTACGGACACGCATAACAAAGGTCGCAAACCTCTACACCTACGTCCGTCTCAGTATAACTGAGGTCCGCTTCAAACAAAAAAGTAGAATCCACACACAAAACGATGACGTCAAGCGTTGTCGTCAGCAGGGGGCGCAGAACTGGTGACGGGAGCCGGCGGCTTGCAGCTCTCGTGAGGTATCTGACCCACACTGTGAGCAGGCGAACTCCTCAACCCTTTCAGTTCGTCCATCGCCTGCTGGTGCTGCCTCTGAGGCAACTGTCCGTAATGCGTCGGCGTGCCTCTCCCGCTCTCCAAGGCTCTTTGAGGGAGCTGGCCGTAATGAGTCGGCGTGCATCTCCCGCCTTCCAAGGCTCTTTGAGGCAGCTGCCCGTAGTGAGTCGGCGTACCTTTACCGCCTTCCAAGGCTCTTTGAGGCAGCTGCCCGTAGTGAGTCGGCGTTCCTCTCCCCCCTTTCCCCTCGTGGCTCATCTCGCCGAAGTGGGTGGGCGCGCCTTTGAGGCCTCTCAGTTCGTGGGCCACCTGGCGGTAGTGGGAGGGGGTGCCCTTGGAGTGGCCCTTCAGGTCGTGCCCGTAGTGGTGGCCCGGGGCCCCGCGGGACATGGGTCGAACCCTGGCCTCCTTCTCGCTCTCCACCCCGCTCCACGGCTCTGCGTAGTACACGCTGATACTGTGGCCCGCCACGTAGCCCGGGATCTCGTCTGCGGGTGGTGATAGAGAATTGAAATCAAGTTACAGAAAACACAATACGTTATACAGTGGGAACCCCCCATTTGAAGACCCCCAATGTAAGACGCCCTCCCTTTTAAGACCCTGTTTTCTTTGACGTTCTGTTCAATAACCTCTGTAAATGTACCCTCCTTTTTAAGACTCCCTCCATTTTAAGACCGCATTTTGTCAGTTTTTGTGAGGGTTTACCGGGGGGGGGGGGGGGGGGTTCAACTGTATTTCATTTCTAATTTTGACCAAAATATAAAATTTGACACAGATAGCAAAAAAAGACATTGTATTCGAGGTGAACAACGACCGTCGAGATTCCAAACCTTGAAGGCGCTGTCCTTGAAAACAGTTCGGTTCACCATGTCATGCCTGCCCGGGCTTTTACCTAAGGTAAGAATTAACATCCCTCTATAGGGACATATACCGAAACTCAACACCCTGACAACGAGTTAATTATTTTTTTTATGGATTAATTTCGCTGATCGACACTTGTGCTCATTGAGAAATTAATCCATCTCATAAATCCCGCTCTCCACAGACAGAACTTAGGTTGTTGATTTTCAGTATTTGTTCAAGTTGAGGACAGGACTTACTTCATGCAAAGGTCTGGCAAGATCTGAAATGGTGGTGAGCCGAATCGTTCACACGGTGTGGACCGTGCCTTTTGGGCATTTGTTATCTAATCCATCCTTCAAGCTATCTTCCAACACAGTCCGCATTTCATAAAGGCGAAAGGGCGCAGTGGCGTGGTGGTAAGACGTCGGCCTCCTAATCGGGAGGTCGTGAGTTCGAATCCCGGTCGCTGCCGCCTGGTGGGTTAAGAGTGGAGATTTTTCCGATCTCCCAGGTCAACTTATGTGTAGACCTGCTAGTGACTTAACCCCCTTTGTGTGTACACGCAAGCACAAGACCAAGTGCGCACGGAAAAGATCCTGTAATCCATGTCGGAGTTCGGTGGGTTATGGAAACACGAAAATACTCAGCATGCCTACTCAACGAAAGCGGAGTGAAGCTGACTATGCTCTCAGAGTATAGTGTGGGGAACCCAAATGGGCAAACGAGCTCACACGTAACCAGAAAATTCTGGAACGCTGAAGAAGAAGAATAAAGGCGAAAGAGGAGGGTGTGTGACAAAAGGTCGATGACCAAAAGGTCGAGGTAGAAAAAGGTCGGGGATATTTGGTCGAGAGTCAAAACATCGAGAGTGACATACGCACACTTCACCCCTCGACCTTTGTCAATCCTCGACCTTTTGTCGCACTCGACCTTTTTCTGTCGACCTTTTGTCGCACTCGACCTTTTGTCGCACTCGACCTTTTGACCCTCGACCTAAATTGTGGCCATTTCTGCTATTTGGGGCATTGTTGACTGACGCTTTTGATTGGGTAAACGCGGGTTCAAAGTTGGACCAAAATGTCCACTTCAAGCCGAATTTCTAAAAGGTCAGTGAGATATAGCACATTGTTAAACATAATATGAATAGAAACGGAAAATAGTCTTAGAATGTACAATACAATCATTTTGACCACAGTGACTGTTTTTTTGCAAAGATGGCCACACATGTCCTCGACCTTTTGCGCCTCGACCTTTTGCGCCTCGACCTTTTGCGCCTCGACCTTCTGGATCTCGACATTCTGGTTCTTCCAGAGACAACAAAATCACTCACCATGAAAAGCAGAAGCGCCAGTCTGTTGGTACCGCATGGACCCCCCTCCCCCACTCCCCATCCCCGACCCCTTGCGCACGTGGTGGGGGATGGGAGAGGAGGTGGAGGGTCGGGGGGACCTCCCCCCAGCGGCCAGAATTCGCTCCTTCTCTCGAGCACCGGGGGGAACGCCCCCCGGAATGGCGTACTCCGATTTGATTGGCAGGGGCGTGTCATACTCCTCTGCTAAGTAGTGACGCCGTCTCCTCTCTGGAACAGTCAAGGGAGTGTCATAATCATACATCATTTGAGGTAGCTTCGCGGGGGTCCCCACGGGCGACCCTCCTGCAGGGTCGCAGGACCCCACTGTTAATTTTCAGAGGGTCCATGCAGCCCATCAGCGGAGTTTTCTAGGGTCCCGAGAGTCATAACACATTGTGATCAAGCATAGTGTGTTAAGTGTCTGGAACACACGAGGAGGAAGGGGTGTGTGTGTAAATTAGATGTGTGGTGTGCGTGTGTGACCTCTGTGTTTCTGGATCTGAAGATGGCGGAGGTTGTTTTTAGCGGGAGACCAAACGTTCCGGGGAGGAAGGGGTGTGTGTAAATTACATGTTTCGTGTGTAAGTGTGACATCTCAGTGTCCCTTGGTCTACGAAAAGCGGAGGTCGTTTCTACCGGGAGACCAACGTTCCGGGGAGAAAATGTGTGTGTGTAAATTACATGTTTCGTGTGCAAGTAGCCTCTTCAAAGGAAAACGATTCTGGGGACATTTTCCGAGGTGGGCAGGAGAGGTGAAATAGCTGGAAACTTTGATAAATTACAGAAATACAAAAATACGTGCAAGGAATTTTGATCTTTAGACTTTCAACTATCATTGTACCGTCAAAAACAAATGTTATTAAAAAATTAAAAAATAAATGAACAAAGATTAATTTTCCAACAATGCAATTAATCAGACACCCACCAACGTTTCTTGATCAATCAACAAATCTATTTAACCAACAACTCACTCACTCACTCAATCAATCAATCAATCAATCAACGAACCAACCAACCACTCACTCACGCACTGACTCACTCACTCACTCACTTACTCAATCAATCAATCAATCAATCAATCAATCAATCAATCAATCAATCAATCAATTTGTGCACCACTGTACCTTTTATTTGCATGATAAGAAGGATGACGGCGACGATGATGAAGACGATCAAAAACAATAAGACTGTGATCAGAAGGCCCGGATGAATGTCGTATAACTCTGAAAGACAACACAACCGTTTTAAGATTCCTTCGTAGATAGATAAAAGCACACATACAAGAACAACAGAACATATGATGGATGATAATGGTGATGATGATGATGATGATGATGATGATGATGATGATGATGATGATGATGATGATGATGATGATGATGATGATGATGATGATGATGGATGGAGGATGATGATGGATGATGATGGATGATGGATGATGATGATGATGATGATGGAGGATGATGATGGATGATGATGATGATGGAGGATGATGATAATGATGATGGATGATGATGATGATGATGATGATGATGATGATGATGATCTTTTCGCGAGAAAATTCATGGGAATAGTTACCTTCAAAAAGGAAATATTGATGCATGACTCTAAGGAATCTGCGCTTTGTGTCAAATAAAAGGCGTTTGGAACTATTCTATGATACCCGTCATATAGTGTGATAAACATGTACTATATGCTGTTTTTTGCATTTAGTGCCGGAAGTATTCCCTTGCAGGTACCGCACCTCGTAAGTACAAAATGTTGATCATGTAAATCAACATAGTACCCGCACTGGCTTTAACTTTTTTTTTCTTTTTTTCTTTTTTGACCTCAGTTGCATGCAGGATGCTCCAACCCATATTTTTTGCCTGATTTCTTTATTTATTTATTTAATTTTTTTTTAATTTAGGCGGGGAGCATCCTTCTTCCTTGGTCTTTTTCTTTATAACATAATCAACTTTATATTATACAAAACATAAACTTCTTTCTATTATTTAACTCTAATTCCAATAACATACGCAAATCTAACTTATATCAATATCTTCAACCCATCCATCTACTGGAACACGCGATAAATATCTTCATCCCATCCATCTACTGGAACACGCGAAAAATAATTTCATCCCATCCATCTACTGGAACACACGATAAATACATCAAACCCATCTTTCAACTTAGACACATACTTTAAATATCCTGATCCTGACTTGCTTTCTATGCCAGCAGAGCGGAACATTTTGTTTGCTGAAATCAATCCGGAGATAGACACTGGTGCCCCATTCGACGTGAACTCTAATAAACATTTCGCACTTAAAGCAATCAAACTTGCCCGGTGTAAAAATTTAAAAAAAAACTATTAAAAAAAAAAAGTTTCCAGGATTACCAGGTTGTTGTGTGGATGGCGAAACTGTCGGGATGTTATCTGTGCCTGTGATAAACAGAATGCAAAGTCATCAAGACGTGTCTAAATAACATTCTGACAACACAATGAGCTAAGACAGAGATTCTGACATGCAACAACACAACCTTGAGGGCGTGAATATGCACAGGTACACACGCGCAAACGCACGCACGTACACAAACAGACAGACACACAGACAGACACACAGACAGACAGATACACACACACACACACACACACACACAAACACACACTCTCTCTCTCTCACACACACACGCACACACACACACACACACACACACACACACATATATATATATATCCCATGACCTCCCTTCTTTGTCTCTGTTACTTCAGTATGGGTATATATGTTGTATTTTTATAGCTCAATAAATACATCATGGACTCCAAAAAATATATGATAGTGCAGATTCCGATTTGGGCAAAGGACTACTTTCCTCCCGACCTTTGACCTCGCGCCGAACAATGTGACACATTTGTATGAAGTTCTAAAATCGTATTGCACGGCTCAGAAAACCATATCAGTTGCACGCAAAAATGAATCTCAGAACTGATCTGATGTATGAGATGCAATAAGCAAAAGTTTCTTTCATTATGAAAGCAATGCAGGTCGAAAAAAACGAACATTCAACTTACAAGATAACCAGATGCTAGCGAACCAAAACAAAAACACGAGTACCCTCCCCTTGCATCGTTAGCAGACGACTTTTGAGAATCTGTCGGTAGTGTGTTTTGGTGTGCGCCTTCAGCTATCAAACATCGGCTGTTTCACGTGTTTTGCGAGCAAGTCTACTCTTTTGCCTGGCTCTGCAGTAAGTCCACATATTTTTCCGTAATCCAGTCATATTCCTTCAAAATGCAATCAATCGGCGGTGACAGACGTGTCGGTCGCGTTTTCCTCTCACCCATACCAGTTTAAGTTCATCCATGCAAACACACTCGCAAAACAGTTTATCACGTAGATACATTTCA
>NC_090252.1:22853001-22888001 GCF_037325665.1 Littorina saxatilis | reverse complement strand
ATTACACACTCATACACACAGACACACACACACACACACACAATTACACACTCATACACACACACACACACACACACACACTCATACACACAGACACACAGACACACACACTCATACACACACACACACAGACACACACACACACACAGACACACACTGTCTGTGCTATACAGATACTTCACAGCGGTGTAAAATTCATGAACACCCAAAAGACCATTCCTAATAATGATGGGGTCCATGTTACTTGATTGTAGAACATGAAAGAGCAGCAGCGAAAAATATTCATGTTCCAAGCAATTGAACGCTTCTGTCAGTGGTCTTGATGAAATTGGAGACAGTATGGAACGCCAAGACTGACTTTTTACTCGGTCAAATCGATCGTTTTCCTAGAAATCTAACGGGTAATGGTATCCCTGCACTCGAGTAGCTATCTTTCACGCATTTACCGAGCAAAAAGCTCCGTCATTTGCTATTCAATTTACCGGACATGCGCCGAAACTGACTTTTTACCGGACGTTTCTGCATTTGATTGGTGCGCGCAGGAGAGAGGGGGGGGGGGGAGGATAGGGAGAGCGAGAGAGACAGAGACAGAGACAGAGAGAGAGACAAAGAGAGAGAGACTGAGAGAGACAGAGAGACAAAGAGAGAGAGAGACTGAGAGAGACAGAGAGAGATCGAGAGACAGAGAGACAGAGAGAGAGAGACAGAGAGAGAGAGAGACAGAGAGAGAGAGAGAAAGAGAGATAGAAAGAGAGAGAGAAAGAGAGAGAGTTAAAGAGAGAGAAAAATAGAGAGAGCGAAAGAAAGAGATAGAGTGAGAGAGTGAAAGAGATAGAGACAGACAGATAGATAGACAGACAGACAGACAGACAAAGAGATATTTACCCGGCAGATTTGCTACGATACTGATAGGTTCTACTGGGTAAAAAGTCAGTGTTGGCGTTCCATACCGCAGTTTTCCTCTTAGCTCCTTTCCGTCGCGCCCCCACGATTTAAGGACGGCGTAGGAACAGGGAGATCAGAGTGCAAGTGCAAGCAATTTGTCGCTTGGGTGAGATTTGTAGATTAAAACATCCCTCCGTTAGACGTCCCGGCGGCCACTTCTCCGCCCGTTCCCCCTCCAATCACTCTTACTCTCCTCATCGATTAGCTCTCGATCCATTTTCCGACCTTCGTCGTCCCAAATCTCTTTATTTATTTCTCTGTGTCTGTGTTTCTGTTTCTTTGTCTGTTTGTCTCTCTCTCTCTCTCTCTCTCTCTCTCTCTCTCTCTCTCTCTCTCTCTCTCTCTCTCTCTCTGTCTGTTTCTCTATATCTCTCTTACTCTCTCTCCCTTGTTTTCTAACGCCCTCCGTGTCCCTCTCTTCCTCGCTCTCTCTCTCTCTCTCTCTCTCTTCTCTCTCTCTCTCTAACACACACACACACACACACACACACATACTAACACACACACATACTAACACACACACACACACACACACACAAACAAACACACACAAACACACCACCACACAAACACACGTTTTCTCCCCCTCACTCTCTGCTTTTCGCTCTCTCTCTCTCTCTCTCTCTCTCTCTCTCTCTCTCTCTCTCTCTCTCTCTCTCTCTCTCTCTCTCTCTCTCTCTCTATTCTAAAAGCAAATTCTAATATTAGAATAGTCCCTCTCTGGGCGAGGGCTGGTTGAAAAGAAGCTCGTTTATATTGCTTATGCCACAACCCTCGTAAAATAAAATTTGATTTGATTTGATTTGATTTGATCTCTCTCTCTCTCTCTCTCTCTCTCTCTCTCTCTCTCTCTCTCTCTCTCTCTCTCTCTCTCTCTCTCTCTCTCTCTCTCTCTCTCTCTCTCTCTCTCTCTCTCTCTCTCTCTCTCTCTCTCTCTCTCTCTCCTTCTTTCTTACTCTACCATCTCTCTCTGTCCCTAACTCTTCCTCTGTCATACAATCGTGGACGATTTGCCTCTCAAAGAGTGGATGAAAAGGATGGCTTCAAAGCATGCCCAAGCCCCTACCCTCCCCCCCTACCACCCCCCCCCCCCCCCCCCCCCCCCTTCATTACATTTTCTACCTTTTATCTTTTATCCATAAATCTGCCAAAGCCTTTCTATTCGTCTAAAAGAAGGCGCATCAAGCTAGGACACGCGTTTGTTGCATCAGCGAACAAGAACACTGTGGTCACGTTTAGAAGTTCGAAAAAAGAAAAAAAGAAGTTTGGTGTGAGGTTGGGAGGGCAGGTTTGTTGGGGGTTGGGAAAGGGGGGGGGCAGGAGGAAAAGGGGTAGTTGAATTAAGTGCAGTGATATCGTTTGGCGTGGGCAATCATTAAAACTCCGTAAACTTTGAAATCGCCGAAAACGTTTCGCCGAAATCGCGTCGAAGCAAAGCTGTCTACTTTTCTTCTTTTTTCCTTTTTTTTTCTTCTTTTTCTTTTTAAAAGGCGGGAGAAAAATTACTACAAGGAGTGCCTTTAACTTTCGTAAAATTTGGTGTGGGCATTTGGCAAAACAGCCGATTTCTTTCAAATGGCCGAAAATGTTGCCTTCATTTCGGAAGATCTGAACAACTTCTTTCGCGGTGTATGCATGAAAGGTGACACCAACGACTTCCTTAATCAGATACGATACCGATACATGCACAGCCTGGCGGTGACCTCAAGAGTATTTTTCCTTATCGAGACAAACTTTATTCTCAAAATGTTTTGTTATAAATATCCTCGGGAGATTAAAGTGACAGAACTTTTACGCAGTTATGGCGTCTTCTTGAAGTTTGCTTTGCTTTTGACGCCAGAGATTTCACTTCAGACGGAAGGGTCAAGAAGAGACGAGACGTCTTAGCTTGTTGAATCAATGTCGTATCTTACTAAATTTTCGTAAAATGTCGAAAGAAACTTTACTCCGAAAGAGAGGGACGAAAAGAGACGTCTTGGTTGTTCCGTTGTTGTTGTTGTTGTTGTTGTCGATATCGTATCTCTTTAAATCAACTCTGACATTCAAAAAAACAGCTGGACTGAACCTGACTGAAACAAAACTAAAACAAACAAAATAATAAACGAACGAAAGAACAGACAAAACCACAAGGACGAAAGACAAAAGCAAAAGAAGATCTGAAGATGACACGGGAAGGCAAAAACAAAGTATGAATGCCAGGACAAGATATGCAAGAATTCACGTCAGCTTTTGCAGAAACATATTCAGCAGTTCCAACCAACAAGGGTAAAACTAACAAAGAAAATAATAAACGGACATTCAAACAAGGACAAAGACGAAAGAACTAGATCTGAAGATGACATGCTAAGAAGGGCAGTAGGGATAAGAGCAAGAGATTCGAGATAACCAGCTAATTGAAAAAAAGGACGGCTTTTCACCCCGCAATATTCCGGTCCCATGCGCTTTCCCCGGCGCTTGCATCTTGCCCGATCGCGAGTTGTCGGAGCATGAAATCGCCACAAAATTGTCCCTGTCATATATCATTGATTCGCCCTGTCAGCTTTAACCTTCCTTCCTGACACGCTAGTTGGAGTTACGTCCCTTCGCTTGGCGGCGTAATGCGGCATGTCGTATAGATTACACTCTTGCTCGTTTGTCGTAATGTGCTATTCTATTTTCTGGACATTAGTTTGTTGGTGTTGGTGTTGGTGTTGGTGTTGGCGTTGGTGTTGTTTATGATTTTGCACAGACGGCTTTTATAATTAGCTTACTTGTTGAAAATGTTGCTTAACCGACAAAATCCCACCAAAAATGCACATGTGTTCTAGCTTCAACTTTAGGAGCCGCTATTGAAACACCGAATACAGTCGGACCTGCCCCTAGCGACCACCTCTTGATACCGACCCCCGGTCCTCTACAATCAACCTGCCCTAGCGACCACCTCTTGATACCGACCCCCGGTCCTCTACAATCAACCTGCCCTAGCGACCACCTCTTGATACCGACCCCCGGTCCTCTACAATCAACCCAAAGAAATCCCGACGAGGTTCTTTCCTATTATATTTCACCTTTCCATAGCGACCAGCTGTCTGTAAGGAACGAATGGACAAAAGCTCTAAAGATGGCATGGGAAGAAACACTGTAAGTTGGTCCCTCGGGTGGTCGTTATATAGGCTGGTTATATAGGCTGGTTATATAGGCTGGTTCGAGTGAACTTTAAAAACAAGTGGTCCTGTCTAGTCCTGTCAAGTATCAACCTGCTTGCCGGACGGGCGAAGTGGCGCAGTGGTAAGACGTCGGCCTCTTTATCCGGGAGGTCGTGAGTTCGAATCCCGGTCGCTGCCGCCTGGTGGGTTAAGAGTGGAGATTTTCCCGATCTCCCAGGTCAACGCATGTGCAGACCTGCTAGTGACTTAACCCCCTTCGTGTGTACACGCAAGCACAAGACCAAGTGTGCACAGAAAAGATCCTGTAATCCATGTCGGAGTTCGGTGGGTTATGGAAACACGAAAATACCCAGCATGCCTTCCCAACGAAAGCGGAGTGAAGCTGACTATGCTCTCAAGAGTATAGTGTGGGGACAAGCTCACACGTCACCAGAATTTCTGGAACGCTGAAGAAGAAGAAGTAAATATTTGTTTACCAAACTCCACCTGTATTTACATGAATTGACAACTCAGAATGTGCCTTTAATAATAATAATAATAATGATAAATAACTTTTCTATAGCGCGAGTCCCATCAATTGGCTCCAGAAGCTTTACAAATTCATTATAGAATAAACTAGCACAAATCAACAAGCATACAAAGCATACATTTAACTGAGACATAACACCAAGATCCCAAGCACTAAGCAAAACTTAGCGTACAATGTTTTGATGCATAAATGAGTACACCACGCACTCACACATTGTTTGTTTCTTTGTTATTGTTGTTGTTGTTGTTGTTGTTGTTGTTGTTGTTGTTGTTGTTGTTGTTCACTTTCTCTGTTGTTTATTGAACGGATTGTTGCCCAGAACGAAAGGGTCAACAATGAATGCCAACAGCTCTTGTCACATACAGGCAATGTCAGCCAACACTACGACAAGCCAACACTACGACAATAGCGGGTGGCTCGTGCAGCACTTCGCTGTCACAGCTGTCAGCGTGACATGAACAATAGTTGACGTGTTCTCATTAACACCTGGGTAATTAGCACTCCTAATTGACTATTGTTAGTTTAAAGAGTCTGTGGGACGCTAGCTCGTATTTCTACACACGTCTACATACGTGTTCAAGAACGTGCACGCGCTCACGAAGACACTCGCGCACGCACCGCACATACACACACACACACACATACACACACACACACACCTATCCACCCCAGGGGCGGACGAGGGGGGGGGGGGTTCTGGGGTTTCCGGACCCCCCCCCCCCCCCCCCAGCCAAAAAATAAAAATATTTTTGTGTGTTTTTTTGGGTTGAGTTTCAAATTTTTGGGTATTAATCAGTGACAAAATCTGCTGCCTGAAACTGGTAATGAACATCCTCAGAATGCACCAGATTGCACCATTTTGCATCGTTTTTTTCAAAATTTTCCGGGGGGGCATGCCCCAGGACCCCCCTAGCAAGCTAGGCGCTTCGCGCCGTCGGCTCGGCGCTTTGCGCCTTCACACCCATATCTTCACAATATATACTTTTGGAACCACCCCCCCCCCATAAAATGAACTGATCCGCCCCTGCACCCACACACGCGCACGCAGACGCACGTTCACAGCTGCTGACGTCGCCTTGTTCTCGCATATCTACGGATATGACGGAGACTGCCTTGTAAACTGAGGAAGGAAACTCATAACGATTGAAAGGGCGTTATACACAACAATCATACACATGTCTGCATGTCTGTCTGATTTTTAAACATTGGCGTTTGATTCAGGTTGAAACAAGAAGGGCAAAGCCCATACGACTCACATGCTTGACCTTGACCTTTACATGACCTTGACCTTCAGGGTCAAGGTCAAATAACTAAACCTAGCAATGACATCATACACTAAGAACTGCTTTACACATTTTTCCTACCAAAATACATGTGACCTTGACCCAAGGTCAAGGTCATGCAAGGTCATGCAACACAAAGCTGTTAATTCAAGACATAGGAAGTACAATGGTGCTTATTGGCTCTTTCTACCATGAGATATGGTCACTTTTAGTGGTTCACTACCTTATTTTGGTCACATTTCATAAGGGTCAAAGTGACCTTGACCTTGATCATATGTGACCAAATGTGTCTCATGATGAAAGCATAACATGTGCCCCACATAATTTTTAAGTTTGAAACAGTTATCTTCCATAGTTCAGGGTCAAGGTCACTTCAAAATATGTATACAATCCAACTTTGAAGAGCTCCTGTGACCTTGACCTTGAAGCAAGGTAAACCAAACTGGTATCAAAAGATGGGGCTTACTTTGTCCTATATATCATATATAGGTGAGGTATTCAATCTCAAAAACTTCAGAGAAAATGGGAAAAATGTGAAAAATAGCTGTTTTTTAGACAACATTTATGGCCCCTGCGACCTTGACCTTGAAGCAAGGTCAAGATGCTATGTATGTTTTTTGGGGGCCTTGTCATCATACACCATCTTGCCAAATTTGGTACTGATAGACTGAATAGTGTCCAAGAAATAACCAACGTTAAAGTTTTCCGGACGGACGGACGGACGTCCGGACGGACGGACGGACGGACGGACGGACGGACGGACGGACGGACGACTCGGGTGAGTACATAGACTCACTTTTGCTTCGCATGTGAGTCAAAAAGCTATCAGGTCAAAATACCGACAGTTATGCAACCCAGTCTCGTAAAGCGATACTAAAACATTCAGTCACTTTGTCGGCCTGAAAGATCAAAACTGAACACACACCGAACCACCGAGTCTAAAACACGTCGACCCAGATAGGCCAGGTGTCTTGGTATCATGTATACCAACAGTAAACCTAATTTACATAAACCAGATGTTATTTATTTTTGAATACCAAAATACATATATTTCTAGATTCATGGTAAAAAATCGAGAATACAATGAAACTATTTTTGAGTTTGCTGTTGAGATTCCAAATGAAAGCAATACTTTGATTAACAAATTAATTAACTTCCAGGGATGGCCAAATCGTGCGCCCGATCGCCAGGGGCGAGTAAAAAAATCCGCCGGGCTAGTAGAAACCGCGTGGCGGCAACTCGCCCAGCTGGCCAGTAAACATTCTGGTCCAATGCAACATTTTTGGTTGTACTATCGAGTTTCAAAGCCATGTAACATTGCAGATGCAGCAACTGTGGTATGTAGGCTACCGTACCGGGCCAGCGAAATTTCTGGCAGGCCAGTAACTTTCTTTCTCACACTCACACACACACACACACACACACACACACACACACACACACACACACACACACACACCATCACCACCACCACTACCCGGTGGCAGTCCCCTGGCTACTTTAAAGAAATGGTCACTGCAACGGCATGGAAAGAAAAAAGCTATTGACTTGTACATTTATAGGATATAACTAGAACGTAGATGGAATGTACAAAATGTAAGATAATCGTATCTGAACTGTGGGAGAAGTGTTGTGACCATCCAAAAATTGGCTACCTAAAATAAGTTCTAAGGTTTAGAGAAAAACCCTTTTAACAAAACATTTAGAAGGTTAGGTGGCCCGCAAAACTGGGCAAATAATTGCAGAACATTTGTTTAATACGGGTTTTTGTTGCAGTACCACCGAAATTTCGTGGTGAAGAAAAAATGGAGTATTGGTGGTAAGTTTTATCTTGACTTTATTTTCAGCAACACACAAATTCCCGATCGAATGAAAAAAATTGGTAAAAAAATCTTCCAGTCATACGAATTTCTTTAGATTGTTTTGGCATAATGCTTAGGTATCAAGGATAAACCACAAAAAGAGGCGCTGAGAAAAACGTAAAAATAAATTTTTTAGAGCAATTTTCTGATATGATCAATTTTTCGTGGCATGAGAAGAGAATGGCTACTTAGCAAAACACGCTTCATTTTTTTTCTTTCAAAGTTCTTGAGCACCACTGATATATGAGACACTTTCTTTTGGTGAGTCAAATCATTGAAAATAAGTTATGCTCAACATGGCACTCGACTTACCAAACAAGGGTGATTTTAATGTGGCTTAAGTAGACTTTCCTTTCAGCGCCAACTGCAACCGCAAACTTTTTAACGTTCACAACTCTTCAGTGCACATTTTGGAAAGCCATATGGGTATTCAGAGTTCGACTGTATGTTGTTTGTAACTGTACTCTACTCAAAGAGTTCCGTGGTGTATGATTTTGAGACAGAAGAAGATTACAAATGTTTTTAAGTAGCCGTGGTGCATATAGGTTAAGGTTAGGGTAGCCTTTTCAAGTTGTTAAAAAAAAAATATGAACAAACAACACGGCACACATAAACCAACAACGAGCACATCATGTACTGAAACAAAACACAAAACTGCAAAATCACTTGAATGTTTTACTTGGTCTTCTTGCTAATTCACTGTTGATAATTCTCTTTGTCCGTCATTGGTTTTCTTAAAAAAAATTCTGTTTCAGTACGCTCAAATCCTCTCCCCTTGCCCCACAGTTAAGAATAAACTCAGTAAACAAAACGTAATCTTTGTGATCGTCCATCCGTTGAATGGTCACGACTCGATGTGCCAGTATAGCTCGGCCCTTTATACGTTTCTAGCACTGAGTATGGGAATGGGAATACGATGAGAAAATCAGTCAGTTAAGGAAAGACTGAGAGAGAGAGAGAGAGAGAGAGAGAGAGAGAGAGAGAGAGAGAGAGAGAGAGAGAGAGAGAGAGACTTCGGAGAGAGAGAGAGAGAGAGAGAGAGAGGGGGGGAGAGGGAGAGAGAGACTGAGAGAGAGGGGGGGAGAGGGAGAGAGAGAGAGGGGGGGAGAGAGAGAGAGGGGGAGGGAGAGAGAGAGAGAGGGGGAGAGAGAGGGAGAGGGAGAGAGAGAGGCGGAGAGGCCGGAGAGAGACAGGACATTTCAGTGTCAGTTTCCTGAATTTCTGTATTTGATAAATTTACAACAAAACGTTGCAAGTGCTGCAAATCAATTTAGAATTTAATAACGCCCGTGGTATTTTCGCAAGAATTATTCCTTGCTTATATATATATGACTTGTATCAAACATGTCACAACTGATATGATGATGCCGCTGGACTGAGTTGTGACTGAGAGATGTAAACTGAATTTACAACGCTGAACTGTTCAAAATTATCACAAGCAGGTCGGAAAAGAACAGGCATACATTCTGGACAGTCAGCAACACTTGCACAATTAAAAAAAATCTACATTTTAACAATAAAAAAAAAATGACACGACCCCTACAGTTAGAATTCACAAGCCAAGAGAGATAACTCCCGAGACACTTCCGTCGCGTCGGTCGCCACGGCGCGAGAACCGCAAAATGGACGATACCAGCGTTTTCACAGCAGAACGGCTAATGAAAAAAAGGAGACGCAAGGTGAGTACAAGTTTGTTAAGTGTGTGACCAGCCACAGATTGGTTGTGAATTCTAATAAGAGTGAAATATCAGACAAGTGTGGGACACGTACAAACTCTGGTCTAGATTTTGACAGCATGGCATGCTGTGCAGAGTTGCCATTTTCATAATGTTCCACGTGCCCCTTTCAGTGCCACCACTCCCTCCCCAAGCTCTCTATGAGCCAGCCATCACATCTTTATGTGACGGCCGACACGGTATGCAACATTGTCTGATGACATATATATCATTTTTCCTTTTGTTTCATCCACTCACGCACGATAGGGAAGGGAGGGGAGAGGCTCAGAGGGGCCCCGCCCTCTATGGTTTTAAGTTCCTCAAATTGCTTCTTTCCGTGCATTTACAACAATCAGATCTATCCAACTACTGTAGATGCTAGTTGCCGGTTGCTGAATCATCAGTGAATACTGAGTCTAGATAGTTATTTATCAGATAATTTCAGTGCAATCCTTAACAGTGACACAGAATAGGGCAATATAATCTCATGGTTCTGTCTTTAAAGCATTTTCATAGGCCCCTTTACTCCGCTTTAACCGGGCCATTATACTGATTATGATTATGTTCTTCTCAGGTGGATAGCTATTCTGTCATGGCATTACTGATTAGGTTATTGGTTTACTTACTTACTGATTAGAAAGTTAGAAATACTATCACCAATGTGTGTATCTTAAATCATAATTCATATGACGTTGACGGATGTTAAATTGAAATATTATACGATGACCCACACACATATTGTCAAAGAGTTATGATTATGAGCATTGCTATTGGTCTATTCTGCTTACACTTAGTGACACAGAAATAGTAGAGTTTACTCTCAGTATAGTAGACCACATGCTGTGACACAAGTGTTTGTTTGAAGTTATTGTTTGTTTGTATCTGTATTTGTGTGGGAGGGTGGAAGGTATAGACCAAAATCTTACCTGTGTGTTAAATTTGTGTTGTTGCTATATTGCAGGGGAAGAATCAGTTCCTCGTAAAATGGAAAGGCTATTCCAACAAGTAAGTGTTTCCTTTCCTCGCTCACTTTTTTCCGAAAGGTTTTCAAATTTTATGAAATTGTTAATATTAATATTATATTAATGCTGTTATTTTAGTAGGGTATTACTATTACTATTTGGCGGGGATGTAGCTCAGTTGGTAGCGCGCTGGATTTGTATCCAGTTCACCAGTTGGCCGCTGTCAGCGTGAGTTCGACCCCACGTTCGGCGAGAGATTTATTTCTCAGAGTCAACTTTGTGTGCACTCTCCTCGGTGTCGATGTCCGAACACCCCCGTGTGTACACGCAAGCACAAGACCAAGTGCGCACGAAAAAGATCCTGTAATCCATGTCAGAGTTTGGTGGGTTATAGAAACACGAAAATACCCAGCATGCTTCCTCCGAAAGCGGCGTATGGCTGCCTAAATGACGGGGTAAAAACGGTCATACACGTAAAAGCTGTGGGAGTTTCAGCCCATAAACAAACAAACAAAGAAACAAACTATTACTATTAAATCCTCTTTTATTGCTAGCTCAAATTTACGCAGATCAAAAAACAAGAAATTGGTATGTTGATTGCTATCTGAGCGTGACATTGACGTCACATAATTCATCAGTTTAAGAATTCAAACAAAATGTTATCATATGTTCAGTGATTCACTATACTTCATCCCAGCAGTCTTTTAAGTGGACAGACAAACAAGCACTTATGGCACTCATAGTTAACTTAGCTGATACAATGTTCCTTGTATCAAAATGCGTCACTCAGTGTCAAAAAACTGAAATTTACAGTTGCTCTGCTCCAGTCCCAAACCAGGCTTTGATCCTCTATATTCTGCTACCTGGTCCATGTTTTTCAATGCCAAGGCCGTCGCTGTTGCTTGCCAATTTCCGGCATATGTTGTGGGTTTTTTTTAGATGGAAGCGCCGAAATGTTTTATCGTTGGCGAATAACATTAGTATAGGAGGCACAGTACTGGACATGTATTTAGGGAGATTGCCCTCGGCAGTGACGGTAAAGACAAGCCTGACGAAGTTGCTAGCCTGCCAGAATTGTTATAAGCCTGGTGCATACCACACATACAAATAATGACCGGGGTAAATGACATTGATTAAATGATTGATATATATATATATATATTGTATGTCATTGTCAAATATTTTTTCTGATGACTGGGTTAACTTGTTTTTTTCAGATATAACTCATGGGAGCCAGTCAAAAATATTTTAGATAAAAGTCTCATTGATGAATTCAACAAAAGGTAAGTGACATTGTTCTTTGTACTGTAGTAGTACTATTCTGATATCACTATCAGCATCAGTTGGACAGTCTTGAACTAAGAAGCTACTTTAGGACTAAGGAGTAAAACCTGCTACATACTTAACTAATAACATGAGAAGGGCAGGTCCAAGGATGCACTAAGTATTTATTGTTGAAATGTTTTTAATGTTTTCAGCTTGTACCAACTTGAATTTACGGACCTAACAAATCGAAACAAATATATGACAACATTTGAAATTTTGAGAGGTTTACACTCTTTCTAGTTTACCACTGTAAGTGTGTCTTAATACACCACAACGATTTTCCATTGCACTGAACAAGACTTTTTGTTCTCTAGAAAACATCTCCAGTGATTTTTTTTATTACAACTGTTATTTCTTTTAAGCTTTAGTATAGTTAATATACAATTCAACAAATAGTAAAAACAAGTCTGTTGCTGGTTTTCAGGATTTTTCAAACCAGTGGGGGTTTTTTCCTGCCAACCCAAAAGTAAGTCTTTTGAAAATGTTTTGTATGACTGGAGCAACCAGAAACATACAACTTTTATTTTTTTGGCTTATGTCATTGTGTCTTGTGAAAATCAGATGCTGAAAAATAGACAGTTGATGCATGTTTTCTGCATAGAGTTTAATATGTCATGTTACCAGGACAATGACCGATGTCACAATTCATTATTCTAACTCTGGTGTATTTCTGGATTGCGTATTGTGTTTTTTGTTGTGTTTGTGAGTGTGTTTTTAATGTTCTTTACTCCCTGCCAATAAAAAATATAGGTACATTTTGTACCTTTCTTAAAAATTGAAAACAAGTTTGGAGCTTTGATCAAGTCAATTGCTAAGATGCCAAACATATGCTGTCATTTGTAGAATTCTAGAATGGTTTATTGATCAGATTCTGAATCATGTACTCATAGACTTCTTTTGTTTTTCAGAAATGAAGATGAGGGCGAGAAGTCTTGCTCAGAGTCAGATGTCAGCATGGAAAATGATTTTTTTCCAAAGGTATTCTACTTTAAGTTTAAGTTTGACTTTGAGTCAAAAATTATTTCTTGCCAATGTCTTTCAACTGCAACAGTGAAGTGTATCGTATCAAATGGGATACTTAAAGTCTGCTAATATAACAAATATAAACTTGGCATGGCATACATAAGAATATATATTGCAACAGTTTTATTTTTACGTGAACTTACAAATTTATGCTCGTGTTATTTCTTTTAAACCTTCTGTGCCGTTAATGTTGCTTAACTTAGCTAGTCACTAATTCAGCTCACGTTTTAGATCATAGACAGATGGTCAAATGCGATTCTTTTGGTTGTAAAATCGGGTTTTAAAGCCATATACTATGATATAGACACTGAAGATCAACTGTGGTATGTACCGGGCCAGCGATATTTCTGCCGGGCTAGTGACTTTCCGGCTGGCGAGTTAACATTTTGAGATTTGGCTATCCCTGCAGTGCCAGTGAAGATCAGGGTTAGCCAATTCTCTACTTTTACAGGTTCAATTGAGGGAAGGTGTAGTGGTTGTTTGTTTGGTTTAGCAACGAAACAATTCATCCCTTTTTGGAAGATGAGGGTGGTCCGCCCGAGGGCAGACCGGGTTGTAGGTTCGAGACAACAGATTGACTATTGTCGTTTGGGCAGCTTAGCGATTCTGTATCGGTTTGCTGCGTGGTCGTGTGGCCGTTTTCGCTGTTGGCTACGGCGCTCGCGCCTTTCCCTGTCCTCCTCGTAGGTACGGTGGCGTTGTACTGCAGCTTGTTCCTCTTTGATGGATTTCTGCAGGCTGAGTTTCAGCATCATGCTGTGGAGACTTAAACTTTCTGTCAAGAGTATACTTCCATTGATTTTTCGTGTATGAGCTATTTTTAATTCTGGCTAAAGTCATGATACTAGTCAAGCAATAGCAGTATATGTCCAGATCTGGAGGTCAGTTTGGAAAAGTGCAAAGATTATGCGCAAGCCTTTGTCTAAATCAAATTTAGACTGGCATCAAAATTACACAAACTTATGCAGCATAATAAAGGGGAAAAAGAAATACAAGGAGGCTGTTTGTACTATGATTGTATTCTTACAAGGTTTCATGTCACATGTTTTAACTCCACAGGACGAACAGCCACCACAACAAGTGGGATCCGCAGCTGTCAATGACCTTGACAATCAGATCCGAGCCCAAGGTGAACAGGTCCGTCAGCTGAAGACCAACAAGGCCCCGAAGGTAAGCATGTGTTGTGATGGAGATCTTCAAACTCAATCTTCTGGTTTTGATTAGGTAGGGACGGGCGCAGTGGCGTGGTGGTAAGACGTCGGCCTCCTAATCGGAAGGTCGTGAGTTCGAATCCCGGTCGCTGCCGCCTGGTGGGTTAAGAGTGGAGATTTTTCCGATCTCCCAGGTCAACTTCTGTGCAGACCTGCTAGTGACTTAACCCCCTTCGTGTGTACACTCAAGCACAAGACCAAGTGCGCACGGAAAAGATCCTGTAATCCATGTCAGAGTTCGGTGGGTTATGGAAACACAAAAATACCCAGCATGCCTACCCAACGAAAGCGGAGTGAAGCTGACTATGCTCTCAGAGTGTAGTTTGGGGAACCCAAATGGGCAAACGAGATCACACGTAACCAGAAAATTCTGGAACGCTGAAGAAGAAGAAGAAGATTAGGTAGGACCAACACGTAGTATGGCTGTTGTCAATGTTAATTGTTATCAATTGTGTCGTTGTGTTGGAAGATGCAAGTGTGAAACGATACAAAAGAAAAATGATTACTGTGAATTGTTTTGATTTTGTTTACCCTTTTTACCATATCATTAGAATCTGAAGGTATTTTTTTGACCTGCATGATAGTGTATTTTTTTGCCAGGAAAGGCCACAAAATCACAATGAATAATGCTAAAATTCGTTTTCGGGTGGGGGGTGTTGCCCCCCTGGACCCCCTAACGGGGCCCTGCCCCGTACCCCGCCAGGGCCTGAGCGGCCCCTGGACCCCTGCCTCCGAAAATGTTCAGTCAATTTGATTTTCCTAGGTTTCACCCATGTTGATGTGCAGACTTAAACTTTCTGTCAAGAGTATACTTCCATTGATTTTTCGTGTATGAGCTATTTTTAATTCTGGCTAAAGTCATGATACTAGTCAAGCAATAGCAGTATATGTCCAGATCTGGAGGTCAGTTTGGAAAAGTGCAAAGATTATGCGCAAGCCTTTGTCTAAATCTTCTTCTTCTTCGTCGTTCGCTCAGACAGCAACTCCGGAGGCCCTGATGAAGGCTGCTGTACGCCGGAGGCTGTCTAAATCAAATTTTGACTGGCATCTGCTTCTTCTTCAGCGTTCCAGAATTTGTCTGGTTACGTGTGAGCTTGTTTGCCCATTTGGGTTCCCCACACTATACTCTGAGAGCATAGTCAGCTTCACTCCGCTTTCGTTGGGTAGGCATGCTGGGTATTTTCGTGTGTCCATAACCCACCGAACTCTGACATGGATTACAGGATCTTTTCCGTGCGCACTTGGTCTTGTGCTTGCGTGTACACACGAAGGGGGTTAAGTCACTAGCAGGTCTGCACATAAGTTGACCTGGGAGATCGGAAAAATCTCCACTCTTAACCCACCAGGCGGCAGCGACTGGGATTCGAACTCACGACCTTCCGATTAGGAGGCCGACGTCTTACCACCACGCCACTGCGCCCGTCAAAATTACACAAAATTATGCAGCATAATAAAGGGGAAAAAGAAATACAAGGAGGCTGTTTGTACTATGATTGTATTCTTACAAGGTTTCATGTCACATGTTTTAACTCCACAGGACGAACAGCCACCACAACAAGTGGGATCCGCAGCTGTCAATGACCTTGACAATCAGATCCGAGCCCAAGGTGAACAGGTCCGTCAGCTGAAGACCAACAAGGCCCCGAAGGTAAGCATGTGTTGTGATGGAGATCTTCAAACTCAATCTTCTGGTTTTGATTAGGTAGGGACGGGCGCAGTGGCGTGGTGGTAAGACGTCGGCCTCCTAATCGGAAGGTCGTGAGTTCGAATCCCGGTCGCTGCCGCCTGGTGGGTTAAGAGTGGAGATTTTTCCGATCTCCCAGGTCAACTTCTGTGCAGACCTGCTAGTGACTTAACCCCCTTCGTGTGTACACGCAAGCACAAGACCAAGTGCGCACGGAAAAGATCCTGTAATCCATGTCAGAGTTCGGTGGGTTATGGAAACACAAAAATACCCAGCATGCCTACCCAACGAAAGCGGAGTGAAGCTGACTATGCTCTCAGAGTGTAGTTTGGGGAACCCAAATGGGCAAACGAGATCACACGTAACCAGAAAATTCTGGAACGCTGAAGAAGAAGAAGATTAGGTAGGACCAACACGTAGTATGGCTGTTGTCAATGTTAATTGTTATCAATTGTGTCGTTGTGTTGGAAGATGCAAGTGTGAAAGGATACAAAAGAAAAATGATTACTGTGAATTGTTTTGATTTTGTTTACCCTTTTTTACCATATCATTAGAATTTGAAGGTATTTTTTTGACCTGCATGATAGTGTATTTTTTTGCCAGGAAAGGCCACAAAATCACAATGAATAATGCTAAAATTCGTTTTCGGCCGGGGGGTGTTGCCCCCCTGGACCCCCTAACGGGGCCCTGCCCCTTACCCCGCCAGGGCCTGAGCGGCCCCTGGACCCCTGCCTCCAAAAATGTTCAGTCAATTTGATTTTCCTAGGTTTCACCCATGTTGATGTGCAGACTTAAACTTTCTGTCAAGAGTATACTTCCATTGATTTTTCGTGTATGAGCTATTTTTAATTCTGGCTAAAGTCATGATACTAGTCAAGCAATAGCAGTATATGTCCAGATGTTGAGGTCAGTTTGGAAAAGTGCAAAGATTATGCGCAAGCCTTTGTCTGAATCTTCTTCTTCGTCGTTCGCTCAGACAGCATCTCCGGAGGCCCTGATGAAGGCTGCTGTACGCCGGAGGCTGTCTAAATCAAATTTAGACTGGCATCTGCTTCTTCTTCAGCATTCCAGAATTTGTCTGGTTACGTGTGAGCTTGTTTGCCCATTTGGGTTCCCCACACTATACTCTGAGAGCATAGTCAGCTTCACTCCGCTTTCGTTGGGTAGGCATGCTGGGTATTTTCGTGTTTCCATAACCCACCGAACTCTGACATGGATTACAGGATCTTTTCCGTGCGCACTTGGTCTTGTGCTTGCGTGTACACACGAAGGTGGTTAAGTCACTAGCAGGTCTGCACATAAGTTGACCTGGGAGATCGGAAAAATCTCCACTCTTAACCCACCAGGCGGCAGCGACTGGGATTCGAACTCACGACCTTCCGATTAGGAGGCCGACGTCTTACCACCACGCCCGTCAAAATTACACAAAATTATGCAGCATAATAAAGGGGAAAAAGAAATACAAGGAGGCTGTTTGTACTATGATTGTATTCTTACAAGGTTTCATGTCACATGTTTTAACTCCACAGGACGAACAGCCACCACAACAAGTGGGATCCGCAGCTGTCAATGACCTTGACAATCAGATCCGAGCCCAAGGTGAACAGGTCCGTCAGCTGAAGACCAACAAGGCCCCGAAGGTAAGCATGTGTTGTGATGGAGATCTTCAAACTCAATCTTCTGGTTTTGATTAGGTAGGACCAACACTAAACAGTATTCCGTTGAGAACTTTATTGAAGAAGGTCAAAACTCTGAGTGACTTTGTTTTTATGGACTTTATTATTGTTTTGTTTTATCATAGTTAAGCCAGAAATGCCATTCTCTCTGTGAAACCTACAAACATTTTTGTACAACTGGGATATCAGTTACATTTTGTATGGATTTTTTTTTAAGTCCAGGCTTAGATAGATACTTCAGATTAAGCCCCTTGGAAGTCTCATCACATGCTGAAAGATAAGTGGAAACGGGGGTTAAATCTGCATATTGCCGCAACTTGGATTCTACCTGCATTTATTTTGATGTTTCTGTGAACTGCAGGAAGAGGTAACTGCAGCGGTGCAAACCCTCCTATCACTGAAGAAACAGGACAAGGAGACAACAGGCAAAGACTGGACTCCGCCCACACCAGGCTCCGCCCCTGCTCAAACCCTTCCCACTGCTTCCGCTGGAGGTGATCTAGACGCCAAGATCAAGGAACAGGGAGACAAGGTGCGACAGGTCAAGGCCAACAAAGCTCCCAAGGTGAGAGGAAACTGCAACAGCTGTGACAACACAAGCAAAATATGCAAATACACTTGCATAATGTGCACACACTCTGGCCTGTATGCAAATAGTCTGCATGCATGCCCTCATGAGTGCATGCAAGCTCACACTCTCAAATCCTATTACAGTCAAACGTGCCCTGTCTACCACCTCTCAATAATGGCCACCTGCCCTCAACGACCACTTCAAAGGATCTCTCTCTCTCTCTCTCTCTCTCTCTCTCTCTCTCTCTCTCTCTCTCTCTCTCTCTCTCTCTCTCTCTCTCTCTCTCTCTCTCTCTCTCTCTCTCTCTCTCTCTCTCATGATTGTCCTCGTTGGCCTTCTTTGCCTCAAAGTCCCTTTTTTTTCTTTTTTCCTTCACTTCTACTCACACGACCTTACTTACATGCTTTCGGGGTTTGTATTCACTCGATTACACGGTTGAGCACAAAACTTACTTTGTGCAAAGGGGTCTATCCCTAGCAAAGCCCACCCCCAATTTTGCCCTAAATCTGTGCACAGGGGGGGTGGGCTTATGCTAGGGATTTTACGGTACTTGTATTGTAAAGGCTGTATTTTGAGTGCAAAAATCTTCAACAAGCAAATTCCGTGTGGTGAATTCAAATTCTAACATCCAGATTTCTGTTATTTGTGATGGATTACTTTGCCTTTTTGAAAATCTAATACATTTTACTGATTCCCAGAGAAGTTTTCAGAAAATAATTGAAATTGTGTGGCTGCAGAAAACAGTGAATATTGTGGTTATTGGTTGGAACTTTAGTCGAGCTTTCCTTTACATCAAAAGCAACTATGTTAAAATGTACGATCTGGGTTGTTTCAGAAGAATCAAAGAGGCAGAACAGTGCTGTTCACTGGAAAAGGTGACGCCTTTGATGAAAAGGATAGTGCTGGAGATGATGAAAGTGACAGCACCAGTGAAGACAACAGGTGAGTTTTTCTGTTGATAGCTTACAGAAACCATACCCATCACGTCAAATTCGGGGAGGGGTGGCGTGCACGTACGATGCCCTTATATCTCTGACTATAAGTAAATGCTGAATTCTTTACATAGCTAGGTAACAAACGCTTTCTTTAAAACTTGTTGCAGAAGATCCAGCTTGTCTCCTTGTTCTACTGGCCAGCATTCTGGAAATGATGAAGAGTCGGATTGCATTTCAAAGGACGGTGGCAGGAAACCTGAGGTATGTATACTTTTTATTTACACACACATGAGAGCACACACATTTTAGTAGGGAATATAACTATGAGGACACTGTACATGCATGATGTCCGCACCAATTTACCAGTTGTAATCATCAATGCTTATGTTTTAGTAAGCATTTGATTCATGTAACATCCCCGTGAGACTTTCATTTATACCTGAGAGGTTGTTTTATCTTTCATATACCCCTCTTTTTTTTCAGTGCGCAAAGTAGTTTTTTATTGTCCGCTCGCGAGTCGCGATAGAATCAAATAAGGGTATGTCTAGATATTGAAATAGTTTGCAGGAGAATATTACTTGTGAATTTTCAGGACGCCCTCAGCACACCAGGGAACCCGAAAATAGCCATCATGACAAATCGGGAGGTGCATGTTCATGCCCGCCCTTATATCCCCTGCTATTCACAAAACCATACACCCTGTTTTCTGTCTCAGTAATTTTTGGTTTCAAATAAAATACTTTTACTGATTCCCAGAAAATAATTGAAATTGTGTGGCTGCGGAAAACAGTGAATATTGTGGTTATTGGTTGGAACTTTAGTCGAGCTTTCCTTTACATCAAAAGCAACTATGTTAAAATGTACGATCTGGGTTGTTTCAGAAGAATCAAAGAGGCAGAACAGTGCTGTTCACTGGAAAAGGTGACGCCTTTGATGAAAAGGATAGTGCTGGAGATGATGAAAGTGACAGCACCAGTGAAGACAACAGGTGAGTTTTTCTGTTGATAGCTTACAACTGGGCTCAGGTTAAAGTTCTGCAGTGCTATTTGACATAAATCAGGTGCAGCTACTAAAGTGTCAGGTTGTGCCTTAACAATTTTGACAATCCTCTGTCATCCAGCCCCAAATCATTTGCACTGGCTTCCGGTAGGTTGGCAGGTGTTTAAACTGAGTAACAGCCTTGAAGAGTGTGGAAAGTATTTGACGTATTTTAGAATTACGAAAAGTGTTTTGTTTTCAAGATTCTAGTATCTCATAACCTTACTCGGTGTACATGTATAAACGTGTTCACAGAAATATCCCATTTCCAAGTCAGCAGTGATTAGCATGATCTGATAGCTGTTGTTTAAATGGATTCTGAAGGAAAGAGCTTGGTGAGAGCTCTCTGAATTGAGGGGACACATGTGCATTGCCTTTACTAACTTAGTAGATGTTACAGAACTTCTGTTCCCATTTGTTTCAGAGTTGCTGGGGGGGGGGGGGGGGGGGGGGGGGGCATTGTCATATAGCATTATAGCATCAGCTGACTTGAGGCTATCAACAGGGATCAGCGCATCTTAGAAAGTGAAATCATTGATGCATGTAGGGATTTATCTCCCACTGGGTTACTAACACTTTCTCAAAACTTTTGTTACAGAAATTCCACTTGTCTTTCTCCTGCTGCAACTTCTAAGAGTGCTCACCACCATCATGCTACCTCTGATGGGGGCTTTCTCCTGCCTGACACTTGTGACAGAAGGTAATTTCTGTAGTTTATTAAGCATCTTTTGCTTTGGAGATGTGGACATGATTAATAAAACTCCACGTGCACAATGGATTCATCTGATAACACTCAGATTTTGATTTCACTCAGGCACACACACACACATTTGTGGTTAATGTAAAATGGCAAAAAAAAGAAGGGTTAGGTTGTCCGGAAAGCATTTTCTTTGCCTTATCACTTTCTTAAAACTAGCTCATATGGTGAATTTTTTGTTGTGCTGAAAATTAATGCTTGTTTCAATTCTGAGAGGAGACAGGTCTGGATGAGTTATGTTGTTACTTCTTGTATAAGTATCTGCAGTTTAGATTCATCATGTTGGAATATCCTCCCTGTTTCACCGTGACCAACATTAACCTGGAGTGTTAGTGGACAGATACTGAGAGTGAGAGAGCGAGATACACATTTATCTTGTAGACATTTAAGTCATGAAAATCTTAAAAATGAATCATTTTTCAAGATCTGTGTGCTACAAGGTTGTCGTCACCAAGACTGAGACTGGTCTCAAAAACCGGGAAATCTTTAGATGATGCAGTTGTTTTTTATTTCAAACCCTCGAAGTATTCTCCCTTAGCGGCTACACACAGTTTAAGTCGTTGGACCCAGTCAAGAAATGACCGTTTGAAGTCGTTTTTTGGCACCTGGTTCAGACACTGGAAAACAGCCGATCCGAGGGCTGATCGACTGTCAAATCGACGCCCAGCCAATTGTCTTTTCAGATGAGGAAACAAAAAAAAGTCACAGGGTGCAAGATCAGGAGAGTAGGGAGGATGTGGCAAAGTTTCAAAGTTTTCTTCCTCCAGGTACTCTTTCACCACCTTGGATTTGTGAGCAGGTGCGTTATCATGAAGTAATTTGATCCCTTTCAATCCTGTAGTTGGTCTGGCTCTCTTGTAGTAACGAACGATGCCAGCAAGAACTTTTTCCTTGTAGTACACCCCAGTGATGCTTCTGCGTTTTTCGCGTGGTTTTGAAAAATGACGCCCTTTGTGTTATAAAATATTGTGTATAAAACCTTCTTGCCGGAGCGACTTTTTCGCACGATCCGAGGGGCATTGGCAACTTTTTTTTATCCATGCTTTGTTTTGAGCTTTTCTTTTTGGCTCAAAGAAGTACACCCAAGTTTCGTCTCCAGTCACGATCTCATCCAAGCGTTTTTGATCACATCCGTCGTATATCTTGAGTAGCCGTTAGGCAAACGTAACCCTACACCTCTTGTTCTCTTCAGTGAGGAAATGTGGTACCCATCGCGCGCACACCTTTGTGTATCCAAGTTTGTGTTTTAAAACTCTCAAGACAGACGACGACGAAATGTCCTGTGTTTCGGCGATAAAATGACTGCTCACTCGGGGATCTTCATCAACTAACCGTTGCACATGGGACACCATTTTATTGTCGGTTACAGGTGGTTTCTTCACTTTTCCCCTTGCATCTTCCACAGACGTTTTCCCTGTTGAGAAATGCTTTGCCCACCGAAAAACTGTCGCGCGAGATGGTGCTGTGCCTGAGCTTACAGTTCTCAGCTCTTCAAGTATGTCACCGGCCGTTTTACCAAGTGCAGTTCTTATTTTGATGTAGGATCGAAAATCCTTCTCTGAAAATGTGCTTTTTGCCGCCATTTTTTAGGCCAGTGTCTCTCGCTTACATGACTAAATACACTGTATCTTTACGAAAACACAACGGATCACAAAGAAATTATGCACAATAATACGTTGTGTACCAATCTTGATAATGACGTCATTTGTTATAAATGTCGTCATTTGATTCTGTGCAAAAAAGACCAGTCTCAGTCTTGCTGACGACAACCTTGTATGTACAGTATATACTTATCTGTCAAAGTCAAGGCCCCTATTGTACAAATTAATTATCATAAAGCACAAACATTTTGTTCATAAGTGAGAAGAGTTCTTTTTATGGGTCTACTATGATGTGTGCAATTTCACCAGAAAATGTAGCTAGTCTCCAAAACACCATTAATTTGGTGATACACCTGTACTTCAGTGTTTATTCATAGCAGCTTGATCCTAAAAATGCATATACTAAAAAAAGGACTTTGGAAAAAGTATGTCAGATATTTGCAAAACAAGCACACAAAAGAAAAGAACTCTTGAGTGCCATTTCCTTTCCAGAACAGTTCTGTTGAAAGATAATGAGATATACAACCCATGTTTCTTTTGTTCAGTGATGATGCCATGGCTGTAGATGAGTGCATTTCAAGTGAGGATGAGTGGACACCTCGGGTATGTACTTGATTTTATATATTACAACAATGGCGCTGCTCAGCTGGCGACATGCAACGTTCGCTCTGTCTCAGTCAGCTGTTTTGTGTGTTCCTGTTTTGGCTATATTGTCGTTGTTTTGTGACCAGAGTGTGGAAAGTCTAGGGGCTCGGAAACACAAAGATACCCAAAAAGTAAAAAGGTTGTGGCACGCAAAACTCTCACCATAAGGTGACCCTGAGAGTAAAAAACTCAGGAACGCAGAAGAACATGGAGTTTTGTGTGCACCACCGAGTGAAGTGATTTGATTAATGAACATAGCTAGTATATTGGCAATAATGAACTGTGACAAGTATAGTCAGCCATTTTCAGTCCAGCTGTTTGTTTTCTTAAAATCTATCATGCTTATTTTAATAATTTGTGGTGTGGTTTTTTTTCAGAAGAAGGGGAGAGACTGGAGAAGAAGTGAGGATGAAAGTGACAGCACCAGTCACAGTACCAGTGAAGAAAGGTGAGTTTTTTTATGGTCGTAAACAGACAACAATAAAATATACCTTGGCATTTTCTCAAGGAAAAAAGTAAGAAATATGAATGAAAGTCAGCAGAGGCTTATTCCAGAGTTATAACAAATCTTTCAGAGCTTTCCAGGTTTCTCAGATGTGCAAAATTTAAGATTTCTTAATAACTATTATTGCTGGTGCTTTCAATTTGAGTAAGTTCTTAAGATTAAAATAACTTTCATACACCTGTTAGTACTACGAAATGGCCGTAGTAAACAGAAATACGAAATACGCTTTCATGCTCAAAACTACGCTAAAAAAAGTTCTGTTAATTTCTGTTGTGTGTCAATTGTGTATGTACATGTATGTATGCGTGTGTGGTATTATTAAAAACACTGCTTTGCAATGCACACAGAACTACTCCACAGTTTTCCAGGATAGTCTAAATTATTTTTGGACTATTCTTAGTCATTGTGGAGACTAAACAGGTCTGCTTTCAATCTTTGCCAAAGTTTGTCCAGAATCTAGCCCAAAGTCGACTTGAAGAAGCTTAGTGAAATCTTTTCAGTCTATCTCGCACATGGAAAGTCCCTCATAAACAGATGTCGCTGAGCTTCTTAAAACCGATTTCGGGTCGGACAGGCTTAATGGTTACATTGATAATAAAGATTGATTCAGCGTTAACACTAAGTGTGTGATGATAAACTTGACAAGGAACACACTCTCTGAACTGTTGGGATCAAATCACATTTTGAGTTGTTTTAATGTTATTAGTTATTCTGCCTATTTGGTGGAATAAAGCTGCAGAAATCAACTTTTGAGCATTGCTAAAAGACTTAGAAAAGAGCTGATAAACACATGAGGCAGGAATGAAATGGCTTCACTGTTTTTTGGTTGCACAGGTCTGCTACTTCAGCAAGATCAAGGAAAAGGCAAAGACAGACACAGTCCTCACAAAGAAAAAGGTTGGCATTTTTGTTATTTCTGCAAAAACATTTCTCTTTTTGTGTTAGTGTACAACTTTATTTTTATTTTGGGGGGGGGGGGGGGGGATTTAAGCTGCTGATTTTTATGCCCTTGGATGCATTTGATTAACATTTTGTTTGATTTGTCTTTGTTCTTCATTTGTTGGAACATCTTCAAGCAGATATCTTGTCAGTTGAAGCCTTGTCTGGTGGAAACAAACGGGTTCCTAGTGTATTATGTGTGTGTGGGTCTGTTTGAAGTCCGAGTTGTAAATCATTACTGATCGATAAGTGCACAGCTCAGACCATGGTTACATGAAGCATCCCATTTTCATGTCATTTTGCACAGATGTGTGTTTGTTCATTGGGAGAATGAAGAGGCGAAAGGTGGTATTATGATGATGTATTTCAGACACTATTTTACTTCATTTGTTTCTGGGTATGGTCAATGCAACAACAAAGCACTTTTTTTGATATTTTATGGCAAAATCATATTGTTAAATGAAACCAAAGTAGGCCTTTTTTTACTGAGCGGACACAAATATGGGTTTGTTTGAAGGGGGGTGGGGGGTAGGGGGGTGGTGTAGGGGGGGTGGGGTGGGGGGGGAGGGGGGGTGAGGGAGTGGCAAAGCTCTTCTCAAACTAGACAACTGTAATGGATGAGTTGTATATGCATTTGCTTGAAAATGATTTCTTCATCTCATGCATATTATTTTTATTGTAATTGATTTCAGCAAATCGCAATTATGGCATCAGCACATCTTAGAAAGTGAAAAAAACATTGATGCATGTAGGGAATTATCTCCAGCTGGGTTACTAAGATTTTTTCAAAATTTTTGTTGCAGAAATTCCAGTTGTTTGTCTCCTGCTGCATCATCCACTTCTCCAAGATCTGATCATCGTGCTACCTCTCAAAGATCTCCCAGTTACAGCACTAACAGATGCACCACACAGGCTAGGAAAAAATCTTGCAGAGAACGCAAACAAAAGGAGCAGAGCAAGAGGAAAAGAAGGAAAGTCCAGTGTCCCGTACATACTTGTAAAGGGTTGGTTATTAATTTGCCAAGACATTTTCATCAAATTCATCAAGCCATTCCCAAGCACGAGGCTCACAAACTGATTCAAAGACTGAAAAAGCCAGCGAAACGAAACTACCCAATTGTGAACTGTACAATTCAGAACTGTACTTGGAAAGGTACTCGCCTCGACAAACACCTTATTTCCAAGGAACATAAATTTGAGAAGGCCCATGCAAAAAGATTAGCAAAACAGATTCGCTCAGCACAGACAGTGCCAGAGTCTGTACATGGACAGAACATGCATTCTGTTAAATCATTAGCAGAAGACTTCCTTGAATGGTTTCAATCTATTGAAGGTGGAAACTATATTCCAGACTTTCGATCAGAAAGCAAAAAAGCACAGAAAAGCAAACAAAACAAAAAGTACAAGGGTATGGTTGAGACAGTGCTCAAGACGTGTTTGGGAAGTGGAGAGTTTCACAAATCTGCACTTGAACAGCTTGATTCTATTGGGAAAAGAACAGGGAACAGTTCCAAGTCTGTTGTGGAAAAATTGCAGGAAGGGAAATCATGGGGTACTGTCAAAAATTATCTTTGCGCTTTTTCACACTTCATTGATTTTCTGGAAACAAGAAAGCCAGTGTTGCTTGAAAAAGATTCCATTGCATCCATTAGGCTGAATTTGAAAGGTTGCATCCAGACGGTGACCAAGTTTGCACTCGAAGAGCAACAGCGCAGAAAACTCTTCGATCGGAACAAGGTGATATCTTTCTCTGACATCAAGCAGTACTTAGAGATGAACATTGCAAACAGTTTAATCAAGTCGTTTGAAGTTGACACAGCTGATTCAGATGAAAATCTTAGAGGTGGGGTCCACAGGATTGCTAAACACTTGCTACTACAAATAGCAATTCAGAATGCAAAAAGAACAGGTATTTTCAATGACATGACTTGTGAGGAACTTGACGAAGCCGTAGAGGAGGATGGTGGCTATGTTGTGATGGTAGCAGAAGGAAAAACGTTCAGGGTGGCTGGTGCCTCAGGGGTTTTCTGCTCAGCTGAAGAGTACAGAAGTTTGAAGTACTTTGTTTCAGACATCAGGCCTTATTTGAAACCGTCAACAAACCAGGTTTTTTGTAGACGCACTGGAGAGTACGCCTCGGTTAGTGAATCAGGTGAATTTGTCAGAGAAGCCTGGGTTGACTTTGGGACAATCATCTCAAAGGATGTTGGTGATCTCACGTTTACCTTGATAAGGAAGACAGTGGTTAGTAAATCAAGGCAGGAGGGGGTTACCCAAGACAAGCAAGAAGAAATGGCCAGACATATGGACCATAGCAGAGACACAGCCAACAAGTATTATGATACCAGTACAGGGGCGAGGCTGACAGCTTCATTCCGTCGTACCTTCACTACATTCTATGATCCTTTGGAGTCTGATGAGGACAGTAGTGAAGAGGAAGATGCTTTTCCTCCTTCTAATAAACTGGCAGATGTTGACAGAAGTAGGGCTGATGAGTCTGTGGACAAGATTTCTCCAGGGCCTAAGGCACAGATGTGCTCAGAAAGTACAGAGGCAAAAGCATGTAAACACACCTTTGGCAAGGCAGATGTTTTTACAGATGACGATAAAGCACGATTACACAGGTGTTGTGCAGGCTTGATTGAAAAGTACAGGAATCGCAGAGCAGGGGAAAAAGGGGTCACCAGGTGTGAAATATTAGCCAGTGTCAGATCAGCAGGCCCAAACTTCTCAGACTTGCTCAAAAATTATACTCTTTCACAAATTTGTAACAGAGTTCGATGCGAGTTGAGAAAAAATAAGAAAGTAAAGCCCTAATTGATCAGTTTTGCAGAAATGTAACAAGATGTTTCTTACTTTCTGATGGAGAGAAATACCGGTATGAGATCAGTATTGATTCTAGTGCTTGCGGTTTTATTGGAAATACATAATGGTTTTTTTACCCAACTAAGTAATCTGGTGTGTTTAGTAGTAAGCTCTGTATGTGGGCGCATATGTTTGTGTGCTTGTGTTCCTCAAGCAGCCTGTCCTTGTTCATAAAAAGTGCATGCAGTACTCACTCTTCTTCCTGTATTGTTTTTGAATCTTTTCAGTTATTATGGCTCTAAGATCAAACTCGTTGTGTTTATAGCAATCAGACACAGTGGTACATGTACTGACAAAGATTTGTAATTGTTTGACAAAAACTGAGATATTTCGTGTACCTTATGTTTTTGTGTTTATGTGTGTGTGTGTTTTTGTTTGTTTGTGTGTGTGTGTGTGTGTGTGTGTGTGTGTGTGTGTGTGTGTGTGTGTGTGTGGCATATATACTATTTCCTTATTTGAATGAAGATTTTGTCAAAAGAAAAAATGAGTAAATGTGCACATTTATATCATTTTATCTTTTGGGTTTGTTTGTAACAGTCATAGAATCTTAGCATTGTAAAAGTTTTATAAACGTGTGTAATGTTTATGAGGTGTGCTTGGTGTAGTGATGCTTTACATCGTGATACAAACATGTTAATGTAACAAAACCAAAATGTTTTAAGGGGAGGTGGGCCAGTGCACTACCTTTTTTTTTATTTTGAATGTTTTATTGTGTCTAAATGTTATTTTATGAAAGAAATGAACAAATGATGACAAACAATAGTCATGTTTTGTATTTTCGGTTGCTGGTTTTTGTTTTACGCGACAAAAACAGTCAAAATACAGACAAAAGTGGAGTACAGGAGATACACGGATTTTCATCAGATGTGATTGTCACACTTCTAATTATTGTTTTATTTTATCCTTCTGGGTATGCTCTAGGGGATTACGAAGCAGATCTTGTTTATTATATTTATATTTGGAGTTAGGAACACTTCTTTGTTACAACTGTCAAACTTTAGGGTAACGCTTGCGAAATTATTTTTTGAAATCATCTGGATATGACTATAATAAAATTTCAGCAAAATCCCTTCGTAATCCCCTAGAATGTTATATTCTGCACAAACTACAAAAGAAAATATTGCTCTAGCTAAATTACAGCCAGAGAAATCGCGTAACTCAAGACGTAACCGTAGGCAAAATGGCTGAACTGAGAAAAACGACATTGAAGATTGAACACCACAGAAACACTATTGAAACAGACATACAAGGACAAAACTGTGTTATGAATGAACAGCTTAGTTTATTTGAATTGCAAACTACTTAGCCTTTAGCACGCCAGCAGCGAATTTATGCGTCCATCCCTTCTTTCCCTCTGTCAACCAGCATGGGGATACTGCCCCAGCGCTAAACGTGTATCAATGACCCGATTCTCGTTTGTATTTGCATGCGAATAACGGTATTTTTAACGGTAACTTACTTGAGCCAGAACGAGGCTTCTTTCCTTCCGTTATCTCGTCGTGTCTTATGCGCTGAATTTGTTGGTCGAAGTTTTCTGCTTTTGTTTTTACATCGATACAGTACTTTAGTGCTTCGACAAGCAAGATGGAGGATGATGAGTTTGAAACTTTTGTTTGAGTTGTTTTTTGACAACAAATCGTACGTGGAATCTGAACGATTTACTGAGGAAGCTCTTCGCAATGAACTGTGTATCGCGGTGAAGAAAATGACAGTGACAGTGACGGAATTTACGAAAGTGCAGATTGATACAAACAGTTGCTGATCCAGTTTCGTTCGTGAAATGGCAGACCCAGCAAACATTACCGATAATCTGACTGATGTTGGATACTTTCTCCTGTTTTTGTTTTTTTGCGTAGCAAATGCTCGACTTGCTTGTCGAGGAGATACTGCTCAGAAACTGACTCAAATTCAGCGCAAAGCAAGCCAGTTGCAAGACGTAAAAAGTCTGCGCCATGCATGGCGTGTTCGGAAATGGCGACCTGTGGATCTGCGTGGAGATCAAAGCTTTCCTCTGTATCGGAAACACCGGCAGAATCCAAACTTTGGCCTAGTACCAGCGGAAATACTTGTTGTTGCTTACCGAACTAATAAAGACATTGTCCTCTTTCTTATTTCGAACCATTGTTATCGTATCAAAGGTTGTTTCTCAAAGAAAAATTCGCTTTCGGTTGTCACTGATCGTTTGATGTGTAACCAGGATGTTGTAAAACCGAGTGAACTTCGGGTGTTCCCGTCATGGCCGAGAGTCTCTTCGGTAGTTTCCGTATGCAAAATTCGTAAGCTGAGCATGCGCACTCACAAAGTAAACTGGTTCCCGATTTCGGTTTATGAAACGAACCAATGGATGTCGAGTACCTTCCAAATAAGGACATTTCCGTTCGATTCCGTTCGATTACGATTGCTGCTTTTGCAACGGACTAGTGGCTGAGTGAATGGAACATTCATCAAAACACTGATGTCATGTTATAGGTCAAGAGCTGCTGCGCAGTTTCGTATGTCGTGAATGCACTGTTTTGCTGAGGACAAAGCCGTAACTAGCCTTTGAAATGAGACATTTTTTGGCGGGGGAATATCGACTACAGAAGACAATCAATGCCACACATGTTCACATTTTGTCTTTATTGACAGATAAATAGGACACTTTAGACAAAAACACTGACACACATGGATGATAGGTATGTTATGGAAACATAATCTGCTAAAATACCCAAAACAGTGTTTTGAACGATTTGGTCAATTTTGCACTGGCCCACCTGCCCTTAAGTGTCTTAGATTCAGGTGTGTAAGCTTTTTTGACTTGTCTTCCCATTATAATTTGGAAGGGCAATGGATCACGTTTGTTGATTATTGATACCAGAAGAACATCCTATTCATAAGTCCTGTTTGAGAAAAAAGTATTACTTGTAATGAGTTGGTAATGAACATGTGAGAAATCAAGGCTTTCAGTTTGCAAAGTGATAGTTTACAGGTTTTTCTTCTTTTTTATGAATGTCACAAGCCATTTTGGAATATACATCAAACTGTAAAATTTAGTTGGTTACCAAGAAAAGAGTTGTGAACTTTTTTATAAATATTTAGCAGAGTTTGATGTGAGCTGAGAGAAAAACCAAAGTTAAATCTTTCTGTTTGATTCATGATAGCAGTGGTTCAGAAATAATTGGTTTTTGCTTTTTGTTCAGTTTTTGCATTGCTGAAAGTGGTTGAAAATCTCTGATCTGATCTTGACCACAAACTCTGGTTTAATTATCATTCTGCTGACTAGCAAGAAATCTGTAACTTTTGTTTTCAGTGGCTACTAATATGTTTGTAACTGTATAGCAGTTTTGTTGGAAAGAATGTGGGCAGACTTGCACAAGTCTGTGAATTGTAATATTTAAACATCTTTTGAACTGATTGAACCAAACTGTTTTGTTCACATCTCAGTTTGGGCAGTTCCTCTGTGCAGATTGTTATTCTTGACAGTGAAATTGTTGTTAACTAAAGAATGCTAATTTGATGCTGATTAAGTGATTGTGTTGTTGTTGTTGGCTATAGACTGTTCTGAAGTTTTCATTGGGAGCTCATAAGGTGTTGTTGAGAATGTCTAATTCTGTCATTGAGATTTGCCGTATTGACCATTTTTGCAGAAATGTAACAAGATGTTTCTTTCTTTCTGATGGAGAGAAATACTGGAATCATATCAGTATTGATTCTAGTGCTTGCGGTTTTATTGGAAACGCATAGTGGTTTTTTTTTTACCCACCTAAGTAATCTGGTGCGTTTGAGTAGTAAGCTCTGTTTGTAGACCAGTGCATGTGTTTGTTTGTGCATGTGTTTCTGTCTCTCAAGCAGCCTCTCCCTGTTCATAAAAAAGTGCAGGCAGTACTCACTCTTCTTGATTTCTGTATTGTTTTTGAATCTTTTCAGTTATTTTGGCTCTAAGATCAAACTCATTGTGTTTATAGCAATGAGACACAGTGGTACTGACAAAGATTTGAAATTGTTTGACAAAAATTGATATTTCATGTACCTTTGTGTGTGTGTGTGTGTGTGTGTGCGTGCGTGCGTGCGTGCATCTGTCTGTGTCTCTGTGTCCGTTTGTGGCATGGATACTATTTTCTTATTTGAGTGAAGATTTTGTCAAAGGAAAAATAGGAGTAAATGTGCAGATTTATTTTATTTCATCTTTTGGGTTTATTATATCAAAGTCAAAGAGAAAGTTAATCACTGGTTTCAAACTCTGTCAGAAGGCTTCAGTTCAAGTTAATTCAGTTCAAATTAATCTCAAACAGTCATAGAATCTTTGTATTGTAGTTTATAAACGTGTGTAATGTTTATGAGGGGTGCTTGGTGCAATGTTGCTTTACATCGTGATACAAACATGTAAATGTAACAAGACAAAACCAAAATGTTTCAAGTGTCTTAGATGCAGTTGTGTGAGCTATTCTGTGTTGCTTTTCCATTATACTTTAGAAGGGCAATGGATCACGTTTGTTGCTTATTGATACTAAAAGAACATCCTAATCAATAAGTTCTGTTTGAGAAAAAGTATTACATTGTACTTGTAATGAGTTGGTATGGAACATTTCAGAAATCAAGGCTTTCAGTTGGCAAAGTGCTAGTTTTTTTCTTCTTCTTTTTTATGAATGTCAGAAACCATTTTGGAATATACATTAAACTGTTAAATTTAGTTACCAAGAAAACAGTTGTGCACATTTTACACATTTTGAACAGTTTGTGAGGTGAGGGAACAATGAATCAAGTTCAAGTTAATCTAAAATCTTTGTATTGTATTAAATTTTATAAACGTGTAATGTTTATGAGGGGTGCTTGGTGCAATGTTGCTTTATATCGTGATACAAACATGTAAATGTAACGAGACAAAACCAAAATGTTTCAAGTGTCTTAGTTAGATGTAGGTGTGTGAGCTGTTCTGGCTTGTCTTTTCCATTATACTTTACTCTTTAGAACGGCAACGGATCACGTTTGTTGCTTATTGATACCAGAATAACATCCTATTCATAAGTCCTGTTTGAGAAAAAGCATTACTTGTAATGAGTTGGTATTGAACATTTGAGAAATCAAGGCTTTCAGTTTGCAAAGTGATAGTTTTTTTACTCACGTGCGAAGCAAAAGTGAGTCTATGTACTCACCCGAGTCGTCTGTCCGTCCGGACATCCGTCCGGACGTCCGGAAAACTTTAACGTTGGATATTTCTTGGACACTATTCAGTCTATCAGTACCAAATTTGGCAAGATGGTGTATGATGACAAGGCCCCAAAAAACATACATAGCATCTTGACCTTGCGTCAAGGTCGCAGGGGCCATTAATGTCTAAAAAACAGCTATTTTTCCCATTTTCTCTGAAGTTTTTGAGATTGAATACCTCACCTATATATGATATATAGGGCAAAGTAAGCCCCATCTTTTGATACCAGTTTGGTTTACCTTGCTTCAAGGTCAAGGTCACAGGAGCTCTTCAAAGTTGGATTGTATACATATTTTGAAGTGACCTTGACCCTGAACTATGGAAGATAACTGTTTCAAACTTAAAAATTATGTGGGGCACATGTTATGCTTTCATCATGAGACACATTTGGTCACATATGATCAAGGTCACTTTGACCCTTATGAAATGTGACCAAAATAAGGTAGTGAACCACTAAAAGTGACCATATCTCATGGTAGAAAGAGCCAATAAGCACCATTGTACTTCCTATGTCTTGAATTAACAGCTTTGTGTTGCATGACCTTGGATGACCTTGACCTTGGGTCAAGGTCACATGTATTTTGGTAGGAAAAATGTGTAAAGCAGTTCTTAGTGTATAATGTCATTGCTAGGTTTAGTTATTTGACCCTGAAGGTCAGGGTCATGTAAAGGTCAAGGTCAAGCATGTGAGTTGTATGGGCTTTGCCCTTCTTGTTAATTATTTTTATGAATGTCAAAAGCCATGTTTGAATATGAGACTGTGCCAAAAGGTCAGGTGTCATGTCTACTGTCCCGAATGACACACGATTGCTGACATTTCACCATTGCCAACAGAATAAACAAATAAGAAATAGGTAGAAAATGAATGTGAAAACTGACTTTAATTGTTGATCAGTATTTTCTATACCACTAACAAATAATCTACTTGCACATAGCTGTTTGGCAAATGTATGTTGCATGGGACACACTGACATGAAAGTGGAAGATGTTTTTCCCTCTAGAGAAACTACATATCAAGTTACACTTTTTGTGCTCTTCCATTCCAGTTGGCAATCAATTGTTAACGCATGTTATTAGAAAAAATAGAACGAAAACAGATTAGATAGAATGAAAAATGTACTGGTGATGTCATTTGGGACATACTGACATGAAAACGTCACCTTTTGGCACAGTCTCATATACAAACTGTTAAATTTAGTTGGTTACCAAGAAAAGAGTTGTGAATTTTTTTTTACAAATATTTAGCAGAGTTTGATGTGAGCTGAGAGAAAAACCAAAGTTAAATCTTTCTGTTTGATTCATGATAGCAGTGGTTCAGAAATAATATAGACCGTTCTGAAGTTTTCATTGAGGTGTTGTTGAAAATGTCTAATTCTGTCATTGAGATTTGCCGTATTGACCATTTTTGCAGAAATGTAACAAGATGTTTCTTTCTTTCTGATGGAGAGAAATACTGGAATCATATCAGTATTGATTCTAGTGCTTGCGGTTTTATTGGAAGCACAGTGGTTTTTTTACCCAAATAAGTAATCTGGTGTGTTTAGTAGTAAGCTCTGTTTGTAGGCGCATGTGTTTGTGTGCTTGTGTCCCTCAAGCAGCCTGTCCATGTTCATAAAAATAGTGCAGGCAGTACTCACTCTTCTTCCTGTATTGTTTTTGAATCTCTTCAGTTATTTTAAGATCAAACTTATTATGTTAATAGCAATCTGACACAGTGGAACTGACAAAGATTTGAAATTGACAAAAATTGAGATATTTCATGTACTGTCTGTGTGTGTCTGTGTCTGTGTTTGTGTGATGGATACTATTTTCTCATGTCAGTGAAGATTTCAGAATACAAGTAAATGTGCAAATTTATTTTATTTTATCTTTTGTCAAAGAGAAAGTAAATCACTGGTTACAAACTCTGTCAGAAGTCTTCAGTTCAAGTTAATCCAGTCCAAGTTAATGTCAAACAGTCATAGAATCTTTGTATTGTATAAAGTTTTATAAATGTACGTGTGTGTAATGGTTATGAAGTTGCTTGGTGAGGATGTTGCTTTACATTGTGGTACAAAGATATAGATGCAACAAAATAAAAAAAATAAACGTTTGAAGTGTTTGTTCGATGCAAGTGGGTGAGCCTTTCTAACTTGCCTTGCCATTATACTTTAGAAGGGCAATGGATCATGTTTGTTGCTTATTGATAAAAGAAGATCCTATTCATAAATCCTGTTTGAGAAAAAGTATTACTAGTAATGACTTGGTATTGAAAATTTCTTAAATCAAGGCTTTCAGTTTGCAGTGTGCTACTTTCTTGGAGAGGTTTATCTTCTTTTTTATGAATGTCACAAGACATTTTTGAATATACGCCATACTGTTAAATTTAGCTGGTATCAAAGGAAAGAGTTGTGAACATTTTTTGATTTCTAAATAGTAGCATACAGCGAGTCTTGGTTGCTTGCAATTTATTTTTTGCTTTTGAAATATATCGAAATGTTTCTGTCTGAGGTATTTCAATAAACTTTCTGCAATCAAAAGGGAATTGTATGCAAATGTTGTGTTTATTTATTTTCTACCTTGTATGTTTTCTCTTACTTAAAAAAAATAGCTTT
>NC_090252.1:22845501-22848001 GCF_037325665.1 Littorina saxatilis | reverse complement strand
TTCCGAGCCCACTTTGATGCCTATTCCTGTCCAACACTCTCCGTGGAAAGACGATCATTTGATACGTCATGGACTAAATTACCATCCCCCGGTGGATGAAACTGGTAGATTAACAACCAAATGATTGCAGTGGTTAATTAGCTAACCATGACCTTGCATGCATATGCATGAATCAGTTCACAAAATGGGGATGGTAATCAATGGATTTTCCTCGGCGATTTTTGTGTTTGTTTTTGGTGTGTGTGAGATATAGAGGGAGAGAGAGAGAGAGAGAGAGAGAGAGAGAGAGAGAGAGAGAGAGAGAGAGAGAGAGAGAGAGAGAGAGAGAGAGAGAGAGAGAGAGAGAGAGAGAGTGAGAGCGAGAGAGAGAGAGAGAGTCAATATTATCACTTTATTCATGTCATGATTGCATTGCCTGTGTTTGGGAGGAATAATGTTCTTATCAGCTTTTCGTGTTTTAGCTGCAATACCAAGGTCACCCCGCGCTGGCTTTCTAGCTAAGGGACATATATCAATCGACTTTTCGTGTTCTTCTTTTTTGTCTTTTTTCTCCTTTGCTCGTATGTTCTTTTCTTTTCTTTGAAAGCTAAACTTGACACTCCCGTCACGGTCGCTTTGCAAAGAATTCTGTCATTCACACCGCGAAGGAATTAAACAGCAAATCCTGTTTCATATCATAAATACCAGGAATTAGGTTCTGAAGTTTCACAGCTGTGGGAATTTCGCGGTGAACGAAAGCAAGAGTCTGCTTTTGAAACAGCACTTGATGTAAAAGAAAAAATACAATATTTGTGTATGCAGGCGTATATGTCATTTTAACACATCGTATCAAAATAAGACCTAGATTTTAAATTGTTTTATAGACACCAGAATGATTATTATTCTGCTGTTTCACAGCTAAATGAGTTTTTCACGGGTTAACAGGAGGTTTTTTTGTTTGTTTTTACTCCATCTTCCGCTTTGAAAAAGACATGTGGTAACACATTCGTATGCTTTTTGCAAGCTTAAGTGACACAGTTAGAGAATTGGATGCGCGACAGGCTTAATTAAAATTTGCCTACGGCCGAGCGAACTATCGCGCATCCACGGCATCCTCAACTCAGGTCAAAATGAGTTACTTCCCTTCGGGTCTCATTTATATCCCTGACAGGATGCCTTTGTTTTCCTTCTCTGGAGAGAAAATCGATTGGTTTTTTTTTTTTTTACATATTTAGATCTTTTCGCAATGTGTTATTGATATAAGCAGATTCGCGATCGTCGATAATGAATTTTCATGGTGTTGTGTAATTTTAAAATTACAAAGGAATTGTTATGTAAGACAGTTTCAAGCGAGCTATCTTTCGCGGATGTATTTATGGTGCAAACAACTCTAAATATGGCAAAAGTGTCACGTGATAATCAACTTTGTCACGTGATCATAACAAAATGGCTACGGAGCGGACCGTAACCAGTTGGGAGTGATGCAACAATATCACGGTCTCCTTCCCACAGCAGTCTCAACATTTCGACTTGTTTTGACCTTAGAACGATGTCTTTATCATAACTGTGAAGAACAGAACGGAGATCACTGTCGAAGTCGGCCATTCTACAATCACGTTCGTCTTTCGTCTTTTTCAGAAACATTAGCGAAAAACATATGGGAGATAACTCTGTATTCTTGTTTTGATAGATTTTGGCTTTTAGCTCCGCTTCTTAGCGTAGCAAGTATGCATCCTGTCAGAGAGACATTTTGTTTGTTTGTTTGTTTGCTTAACGCCCAGCCGACCACGAAGGGCCATATCAGGGCGGTGCTGCTTTGACATATAACGTGCGCCACACACAAGACAGAAGTCGCGGCACAGGCTTCATGTCTCACCCAGTCACATTATTCTGACACCGGACCAACCAGTCCTAGCACTAACCCCATAATGCCAGACGCCAGGCGGAGCAGCCACTAGATTGCCAATTTTAAAGTCTTAGGTATGACCCGGCCGGGGTTCGAACCCACGACCTCCCGATCACGGGGCGGACGCCTTTACCACTAGGCCAACTGTGCCGGTGAGAGAGACATGAGCGATAGCGTGGACCGATGATTATCAGAATGACATCCACGGAAGAAGAGCTCTCTCGACTGTGTATTGTGCCAGTCGACTATTGCAAGTTACTTTGACAGAAGTTTTAAAGCCAACTTAACCAAGCTGCTTCCCGCGCCTGTGCTTGAATCGTGTTTTGATGAAGATGGCACGGCGTCTGAAGAGACAGGCGCTCGACAACAACAAAAAACTTTGACAAAGTGCCGGCACCCGTGCCCTTTTCACACAGACTCCCACATCCCCTCCTCCCTCTCTTTTAAGTGAAAGAAAATCGATGGAGGGAGGTTGAGAAGTGCTGACATGGATTTTTCTGCCTGCACCCGCTTTTAACGATATATGGCATCAGCGCGTCTTCTCTTTGGTACTGATAATCGATGGTGCGTGGAAAGAGAGGAGGGAGAGGGGCATAGTGAGAGAGTGAGGGGGGG
>NC_090252.1:22807353-22845301 GCF_037325665.1 Littorina saxatilis | reverse complement strand
ACACACACACACACACTTCACAAATACACACACACAGACACTCACACACATTCACACACACACACACACACACACACTCACACACACACACACACACACACACACACACACACACTAGTACCCCGCCTCCACTCCACCCAACCCCTAAACCCACCCCAACCCTCCCCACATACACACGTCAGTACTGAATCTGATCTCAGACCATCAGTGACGATGCCCTGAAGCAGAATCGGACAGTTCATGTGAGAGAAAAAAAAGTGTGGCAGCACTTTGCCTAATCGATCACTGTTACTGCGCACTGTAACACCTCATTTGTGCTTCAAAACGCCTCCGCATTTCCCAGAAATATTAACGCTCATGAACGAATCTGGCGGAATCGTTGCAGTGGTTTCTGCTGTTTACAGTTTCAAAACAAGAATCCACAACGAAATGGCTTGAACTTCGCTTTGTCAAAGAGTGCGGACGCAAATGTGGCTCCGAAATAGCGATAAATAAAATGGAAGTAGGCTTGTGGTGTGCAGGAAAGAGAATGCTCAATGTCCTTCAGGCTAAATATTTCGCCTCTTAAGGTCAAGATAATTATGGGTGATATGATTCGAGTTTTACGCCCTCACGGCTTTTGACGAGATACACAAGTGTATGCGTGTTTAGGTGGTATCAGCCATCTACACTTATGGCAGAATGACCGAGGTCTTTTACGTGCCATTGTGGTGACACGGGGGTGGGACATGGCTTCCGTCTCTGGGTGTGCACATAAAGTTGACCAGTGTCCGTCCCGGGCCGAATTCGAACCTGCGACCTTCCGATCACATTCTAGTCCAGTGCGCTACCAACTGAGCTACCGGGCCCCCAACAGTATGGCATCCAGAGGAAACCTTCTTTTGAGACCTTCAACAATCTGAGAAAAATCAGACCTCAAACAAGTCGCGTAAGGCGAAATTACTACATTTAGTCAAGCTGTGGAACGCAAAAGCCCACTCGTGGATGTCGGAGCCCACAAACAAGCCCACGCAGGAGAAGAAGAAGAAGTTGTGTGAGCGTTGCTTTGACGTCTTTCTTTTCTTTATTAATTTTGGTGTTTTACGTCGTTTTCAACCACGAAGGTTATATCGCGACGGAGGAAGGGGGGAGATAGGATAGAGCCACTTGTCAATTGTTTCTTGTTCACAAAAGCACTAATCAAATATTTGCTCCAGGGGCTTGCAACGTAGTACAATATATTACCTTACTGGGAGAATGGAAGTTTCTAGTACAAAGGACTTAACATTTCTTACATACTGCTTGACTAAAATCTTTACAAAAATTCTATACAATTCTATATTCTATACAAGAAACACTTAACAAGGGTAAAAGGAGAAACAGAATCCGTTAGTCGCCTCTTACGACATGATGGGGAGCATCGGGTAAATTGTTTCTCGTCCCAACCAATATGGGACTCCCCCTAACCCGCGGGGGTTTTGATTTTCTCTGTTGATTGTTTCATGAGAAGAGTCCAAGGTTGTAGCTACGTGTAGGCGTAGGCTACAACAACAACAACAACGACTGACGACGACGATAGCGATGAATATGTAGACGAAACTTATGCGCTTTGACAACCTCTCGATTTAGCTCCGTGTGAAATACACCGTCGCACTGAATGAATCTTGAACACTTCACTCTTCCTCAGTATGTGACGTCACTTCCACCGGGGCTAAATCGGGAGGTATAGCCGCTGAAGTAATGAAAACTTTCTAAACCCTCGGGCTAAGGCCTCGACTGGGATGGGCGCAGAAAAACAACAATCTGTCAGAGTGGGCTGTTATCTTGTGCAACGGGAAACCGGCAAGTGCAGGAGAAACACTGGAACGAGCGTTGATGACATAAACCCCTTAAGCCACTAACACTATCTTAGTTTTTATCGAGGTGTTATGTCCCAACTACATGTAGAACACAGCGAATACAGTCAAGTACGTGTTAGTAGGTCACCAAGGACAAGACTCCCTGCACAGGCGCCTCCAGACTCACCGCGCTCGGTGTCTCAACATCTCCGTGTGCACACATACGCACGATAAAGATCCCAAGCTCGCCGCCGTAGCCAAAGTCCGCTCGGGGTTAGGAAAACACGAACACACACACATGTATCATTATTTCTTGTCATCTCATCAGCATCTATTTCGATACTTTCTCGAGACAAGCCGATCGACTGCTTTCGAGAGTCGACAAAACAGCCAAACTGAGCTGTTTCGAGTCAAATATTATATCAGAAGTCGAAAAGACAGCCAGACTGAGCTGTTTCGAGTCAAATATTATATCAGGAGTCGAAAAGACAGCCAAACTGAGCTGTTTCGGGTAAAATATTACAGTCTGGAGTCGAAAAGACAGCCAAACTGAGCTGTTTCGGGTAAAATATTATAGTCAGGAGTCGAAAAGACAGCCACACTGGGCTGTTTCGAGTAAAAATATGATATCAGATCCTATCCTCGGTGTATTAATGACCAATCCATGTCGCCGTACTGGCCGGTTGGTCCTTGGAGAACGTTTACAACTCCAATAGTCATTGACAAAGCCTGCAAGCTGGTGGCCTGTCGACGGAATACGGAAGTCGATGTGATGGAACGCTGCAGTCAGCTACTACTGTCGCTCATGCATGACACCAGTGTAAGGCCATGTGACACACAGAGTGAAATACACGCACTCTTTCACTCACACACACACACATTTCACAAATGGGATACAGAATACAGCTCACAGATAATGTATTGCCCAAGTTTGGGAATTCGTTTTGACACGCGGCTATCACTCCATTCACTCTAGCCAAGCTCACCCAACATACGCAGCTATAAAACATTAATAAAATCAACTACATCAATTAAAAAAAAACATACACTAACATTAACACCATAATCACTATATAACATCAAGCGTCAGTAACACACACACACACACACACACACACACTGACACACACACACTGACACACACACACTGACACACACACACACACACACACACACTGCACACACACACACACAACCCAAATAGAACGAATGTAACAGCCATACAGACTGATACACACATCACACAGACTGAACAACACTCACTCATTCACTCACTCACACACACATTTTCACAAATGAGAAAGGACGAATGTAAAAGCAATACAGACAGATATATAGACGCATCCTTCTTCTTCTTCTTCGTTCGATGTTATACGGCCATATTATCGTGGAAGCGTAGACAGCCGATTTTCTCCCCACGCCAAGTTGGCTGCTGTCTTCCGTCTTCGGTGGTTGAGGTTCTTACTCAGGGTTGCCTCCTCCCCAAGAGTAGCTGCCTTGCTGGGCTGTCGAGTCCACTCTACCCGGGTTTGTTGTCGAAGTTTTCCTTCTCGTAGCCTTTGCCTTTCCCAAGGCGCACATAAGGCAGTGCGGGTTTTGAAGTCGGAGTTGTCCTTCTCCTAGATGAGCGACCATCCAAGGTTGACGAGCCCCATCTGCCCGAAGCAGCTGGTTTTAAGGCGCCAGGGACCCGCCTGCATCCCTTCTCCTGTTAGTCGAAGACAGGGCACGCCACGTGAAGGCCAAGAGCTGGATTTGACTGTCAGAGGTGTTTGGAAACACGAAGCCATATGGAGCATTTCTAGGGAAGTAGGCGCTTATCTCTACTTCCACCCCGGCATAACAGTCCTTGGGCCCCAGACAGATAGACGCATCCTTCTTCTTCTTCTTCGTTCATGGGCTGAAACTCCAACGTTCACTCATGTTTTTGCACAAGTGATTTTTTACGTGGATGACCGTTTTTACCCCGCCTCACACGCATCCAAAAATGGAAAGTTTCTGGCACTGGATATCATAGTACCTATGACAGGAGAGTGACAGAGAAAAACTGAATGTGAACACTAACCTAACCTTAACCGGATCACGCTTTGGACTGCATAGTTTGGATGATGTGGGTCGTGTACGATCCATACTTTCTAAATACTGAGAATTCAACGTAGCAAGTATGCCAGTATGGGTCGCAAGCTACCCACGCAATCCGGATAGAGATAAACTGTTACCGCCTCTGTGCAGAGTATGGCTTGTACACGACCTTCGCCGTCCGAATAAGGATAAAACACCGCAGGGATGGCCAAATCTTAAAATGTTAACTCGCCATCCGGGCGAGTAACTTCAGGAAAGTCACTAGCCCGCCAGAAATGTTGCTGGCCTGGTGTATATATATACCACACAACAAATGATGAGTGTTAGATTACTTAACACAATTAAAACGGCGGTGACACGCACAGGAGCCTCGTTCTTGTTTCATTAGCGATGATTTTGCAGAAGACAGAAATTCCAGTGCATCTGCAGTGTTTACATGGCTTTAAAACTCGATAGTACAACCAAAAGTCTTAAATTTGATCAGAATTTTCACTGGCAAGTCGGGCGAGTTGCCAGGCGGTTTCTACTAGCCCGGCAGATTTTTTACTCGCCCCTGGCGACCGGGCAGACGAATTGGCCATCCCTGCACCGTAAACAGGCGTTCTGTCCTTGGTGTTATCCAGAAGCACCCTACAAAATACGTGTAGGCTGACATCTTTCTACCAAGGGTCATCCTCATGAGACAACACTGGGTGCTCGACACGAATGAGAAGATCGGTGTTAGGCTTTCTATCTCACTACAGTGGTACCTGTGATGAAAGGACACCTTTGGGACCAGCGAAAAGTGTCCGTACATTGCAGGTGGCCTGTCATGACAGGTATACTTTGGTCGAGATAATAGACAAAGGGACCTCAAAATGTGTCCTTTTAATGGAGGTGTCCTCTCATCGGAAGTGCCATACATCACAGGTACCACTGTACCCCACAAGAGCTGCAAAGAAGTGAACACTGCTTACCTGGAATACCAGACAGTTATATTCAGCACCGTGACTTTGAAAGACCGCAACTCGGCAAAACCGCTCGCTTCCTCAAAGCACGAGGTCTTTGAAACAAGCCACACTCAAATTTCAGCTCAGTCGACCCATAAAGACCAGAAATCTAAGCGCGAGGTCTTTGAAACAAGCCACACTCAAATTTCAGCTCAGTCGACCCATAAAGACCAGAAATCTAAGCACGAGGTCTTTGAAACAAGCCACACTCAAATTTCAGTTCAGTCGACCCATAAAGACCAGAAATCTAAGCGCGGACAAAACAACCAGACAGACAAACAAACAAACAAACAAACAAGCTTCATAGTGAAACTTTTTCAACCCCGAATATAGTACGGGGGTGTAACTACGTGTCCTGGTCCAGACGAGCATTGGCGGCTAAGAAACTGAAAGAAAAACTGTGTCCATATACCTGAGAGTATCTCGTGCTCGTTAAGAATTCTATGCTTGCCTCGTAAACAATCCACTGAAGAAACACTAGTTAGACGTGACCTTCCCTGCACAAACGACAATGAAGGTCTGTGGCACCAAGTGTCCTTGTGCCTTCAACCATTGGCAGCTTAGGTTAGTTGGTTGGTTGGTTGGTTGGTTGGTAGTCTTTCATGTCCCTTCAACCTAGTTCTTTCTTTATTCGGTGTTTAACGTCGTTTTCAACCGTTCAAGGTTATATCGCGACGGTTCAACCTAGTTGGCTATTCGGGACTGATTCAATTTTGTTTCCTTTCTCCGTTTGCATAGTGGTTTACGTGCTTGAAACACACACACACACACACACACACACACACACACACACACACACACACACACACACACACACACACCGTCACAGTGACGCACAAACACACACACACACACATACACACACACACACACCGTCACCGTGACGCACAAAAACACACACACACACACACACACACACACACACACATACACACACACACACACACACACACACACACACACACACACACACACACACACACACACACACACACAAATATGAAGTTCATTGGCACTGGGTGTCCCCACTGATTCAGTGAAAAGATCACAAACTGTTTACGCGTAGTACCTGACAAATCATCGCAATCCGAATTCCACTCAGTACTTCGTAAACATGCAGTCAAACTCAGTCCAAGACATGCCTCCTAAGTAATCTTCGATGCACACAAAATCAAAAATCAGTGGAGCGAACTTAGTGTCCTGGTACCCACACAATCTGATTGGCAGCTAACAAGAATACAAAACTGTATAAACTGTATCGAGTGTCCAGGTGTTCAAAGGCATTGGCAGCTAAAGAGAATACAAAACTGTCACTGGTTTACACTGGGCATCGCCGGAGTGAAGCGGAACCCACAAGCGTTGACAAAAAATCTTAGTAGCTAAAGAGAATACAAAACTGTGTATACTGCATGTATCGAGTGTCAGGGTGTTCCATTGGCAGCTACAGCGAATACAAAACTGTTTATACCGTGTATCAAGTGTCAGAGTGTTCAAATGCATTGGCAGCTACAGAGAATACAAAACTGTTTATACTGTATCGAGTGTCAGGGTGTTCAAATGCATTGGCAGCTACAGAGAATACAAAACTGTTTATACTGTATCGAGTGTCAGGGTGTTCAAATGCATTGGCAGCTACAGAGAATACAAAACTGTTTATACCGTGTATCAAGTGTCAGGGTGTTCAAATGCATTGGCAGCTACAGAGAATACAAAACTGTCACTGGTTTACACTGGGCATCGCCGGAGTGAAGCGGAACCCACAAGCGTTGGCAAAAAAAATCTTAGCAGCCAAGAAAAAAACAAAAACGTGTACAAATATAAATAAATATATATAATTCTTTTGTTTCTGTCCAAGCGCGCATTGATAAGTTCATCTTGTTGTACTCCTTTATCACATCATACACGGTTAATTTAAAGGGGAAAAACACTGGACATCGGCAAAAGTCTTGGCAGCCAAGAAAAAAACAAAAACGTGTACACAGTATCGAAAGTCCATTTGCAGTTAATGTAAAGGGGACAAACTGTGAACACTTACCTGAGAACACCTCGCAGTCGGATCATCAAGTTGTGTCAGTACCTCAGTCGTAAACAGTCCCAACTCCAAGAAACCGCACCTTGATGCACACCGAATTAAAGGTCTGTGCCTCTGTGGCACCGTGTGTCCTGGTACCTGCAAGCGGTGGCAGCACTCGGAGAGATCCTCCACTGAATACTGACTTCCACCAACACCCGAAACTGTAACTCAGCCTCTCCTACACACACAAAAACACTGTCACAGACAAGAGAAGAAAAACCCTCGGACTAAAAAGCCTCTGCATATAAAAAATATAAAAAATAAATTGTGTCACATTGTCCTGGTGTGGTGTAGTGTAGGCCAGGCCAGCGACAGAGGGAGGCAGCGGACAGAAATACAGCTCTAGCAGTAACAGCAGTAGGCCTATAGCAAGTAGTAGCAGTGTACACTTCCCCAGCACCGCACTACCAACGATCCATACTCTAGCGCTGGCCGGACGCTGAATTCAACTCGCTCCAACTTCCCCTATACCCACCACCAACCAGCACAGTTTCAGTGCTGCTAGCTGTTCACGGTAAAGCGGTACGGCGCCGTGTCGCGATCGCGGCACAGCAGCAACACTGCAGCAAGCAGCAGCAGCAGCATGCAGCCACCCCGACCACTCGGCTAACCCACCCCCACCATAGCCGCCGCCGCCGCCACCACCACCACCACTGTCGTTGTCGTGGTAGTGGTGGTGGTGGTTGTGGTGGTGATGGTTGTAGCTGCCTGTCGTATTGGCCCCAGGCAGAGTTGTGCAGTGTGCAATGGTGGCAAGCCTTGTGTTGCTGCTACGGTTGGCACTGTGGTGCTGTCAACGGGCCGTTCATATTTACTTAGACCCACATAGCTGCGCTCCGCTAACTCATTAGCCTGAGTATCCCCCGAAAGCGGCGTATGGCTGCCTAAACTGATGGCGTGGTAAAAACGGTCATGACGTAAAATCCCACTCGTGCAAAAAAACCACGAGTGCACGCGGGAGTTTCAGCCCATTCACGCAGAAGAAGATGCCTGATGTTAGCCTGAACCACATGCATGTATAGTATTGTGGAACTGTGGACCCCCCCCTCCTTTTAGGACCTCCGAAAATCTGTAAAAAAATCAGGTCTTAAAAAGAAGGGAGTCTTCTTCTTCTTCTGCGTTCGTGGGCTGAAACTCCCATGTACACTCGTGTTTTTACACGAGTGGAATTTTACGTGTATGGCCGTTTTTACCCCGCCATTTAGGCAGCCACACGCCGCTTTCGGAGGAAGCATGCTGGGTATTTTCGTGTTTCCATAACCCACCGAACTCTGACATGGATTACAGGATCTTTTCCGTGCGCACTTGGTCTTGTGGTTGCGTGTACACACGAAGGGGGATAAGTCACTAGCAGGTCTGCACACAAGTTGACCTGGGAGATCGGAAAAATCTCCACTCTTAACCCACCAGGCGGCCGCGGCCGGGATTCGAACCCTCGACCTTCCGATTACGAGGCCGACGTCTTACCAACCCGCCACAGCGCCCGTCAGAAGGGAGTCTTAAAATGGGGGGTACATTTACAGAGGTTATGAATAATAACAAGTCGCGTAAGGCGAAATTACTACATTTATTCAAGCTGTGGAACTCACAGAATGAAACTGAACGCACTGCATTTTTTCACAGTGACCGTAGTCCGCCGCTTGTGCAAAAGGCAGTGAAATTAACGAGCCTGTTTAGCGCGGTAGTGGTTTCGCTGTGCTGCATAGCACGCTTTTCTGTACCTCTCTTCGTTTGAACTTTCTGAGCGTGTTTTTAATCCAAACATATCATATCTATATGTTTTTGGAATCAGGAACCGACAAGGAAGAAGATGGAATTGTTTTTAGATCGATTTCGGAAATTTAATTTTAATGATAAATTTTATATTTTTAATTTTCAGAGCTTGTTTTTAATCCAAATATAACATATTTATATGTTTTTGTAAGCCTCCATGCTGAAATGCAATACCGAAGTCAGGCCTTCGTCGAAGATTGCTTGGCCAAAATTTCAGTCAATTTGATTGAAAAATGAAGGTGTGACAGTGACGCCTCAACTTTTAGAAAAAGCCGGATATGACGTCATCAAAGAAAAAAATTAAACAAGTCGCGTAAGGCGAAATTACTACATTTAGTCAAGCTGTGGAACTCACAGAATGAAACTGAACGTAGTCCGCCGCTAGTGCAAAACGCAGTAAAAGTGACGAGCCTGTTTGGCGCGGTAGCGGTTGCGCTGTGCTTCATAGCACGCTTTACTGTACCTCTCTTCGTTTTAACTTTCTGAGCGTGTTTTTAATCCAAACATATCATATCTATATGTTTTTGGAATCAGGAACCGACAAGGAATAAGATGAAATAGTTTTTAAAACGATTTCGGAAATTTAATTTTAATCATAATTTTTATATTTTTAATTTTCAGAGTTTGTTTTTAATCCGAATATAACATATTTATATGTTTTTGGAATCAGAACATGATGGAGAATGAAATAAAAGTAATTTTGGATCGTTTTACAAAAAAATAATTTTAATTACAATTTTCAGATTTTTAATGACCAAAGTCATCAATTAATGTGTAAGCCTCCATGCTGAAATGCAATACCGAAGTCCGGCCTTCGTCGAAGATTGCTTGGCCAAAATTTCAATCAATTTGATTGAAAATTGAGGGTGTGACAGTGCCGCCTCAACTTTTACAAAAAGCCGGATATGACGTCATCAAAGACATTTATCGAAAAAATGGAGAGAAAAAAACTGGGGATATCATACCCAGGAACTCTCATGTAAAATTTCATAAAGATCGGTCCAATAGTTTACTCTGAATTGCTCTACACACACACACGCACACACACACACACACACACACACACACACACACACACATACACCACGACCCTCGTCTCGATTCCCCCTCTATGTTAAAACATTTAGTCAAGGGAGGGAGTCTTACACTGCGTTGTAATCTATCAGGAAGAATTTGCTCAGTAAAAAGGACAGTCAGTTCAAGGGCGGAGCGTATGCATTATGCTTGTTTGTTTGTAACGTTCTCTGGCTGGCTGTTTGTCTGTCTCTGGTGCCCGCGCCAACCGGCTTCAATTTTCATATTGATTATAGTGACAATCTTACACGAAAGTGAAATTCGGTGACAGACAGTGGGTGTGGGGGTGTTGTTTTTGTTTGTTTGTGTTTGTGTGTGTGTGTTTGTGTGTGTGTCTTTGTGTGTGCGTGTGTGTCTGTGTGCGCGCGTGTGTGTGTGTGTATGTGTGTGTGTGTCTTTGTGTGCGCGCGCGCGTGTGTGTGTGTGTGAGTGTGTGTGTGTGTGTGTGTGTATGTGTGTGTGTGTGTGTGTGTGTGTGTCGGTGTCGGTGTGTGTGTGTCTATGTGTGTGTTTATGTATATGTATATGTGTGTGTGTGTGTGCGTGCGTGTGTGTGTATGTGTGTGTGTGTGTGTGTGTGTGTGTCTGTGTGTGTCTGTGTCTGTGTCTGTGTCTGTGTCTGTGTGTGTTGGAGGGGGTGTCTGTCTGTTTGTCCGTCAGTCTCAGACTCGTGTCAGTTTCCCGTCAGACTCAAGTTCTGCGACTGACTTTAGTCTGAACAGTAAACTGGTGAATATAATGTCAGTCACACTGACATGACTGAACAGATGTCCAGGGATGGCTAAATCTCAAAATTTTAACTCGCCAGCCGGGCGAGTAACTTCAAGAAAGTCACTTGCCCGGCAGAAATGTTGCTGGCCCGGTACATACCACAGTTGATCTGCAGTGTGTATTTGGCTTTAAAATACAACCAAAAGGGTCGTATTTGACCAGAATTTTCATTGGCCAGCCGGGCGAGTTGCCAGGCGGTTTCTACTATTTCTCTATATTTACTTTCTGCTTTTTAAGTTGTGTTTCAAAGCTTTGTGAAGCGTCACCTTATTTGTCAAAATAAGTAAAGAATGTCACTGGATTCTGAGCTATGAATTTAACACGCAAAAGTTCAAGATTACCGTAAAAAGCAGAAAGACTATAGGCCTTCTTACCAGTCCCGAGGAAGCATGAGGCGGGTTAAAGTTATCATCAGTATGAAGTCCTTGTTTGTTCGCATGATCGGAATTCTTACAAAAAATTGAAGGTATTTTCGTCACAGCTTTCAACTTTGACCAGGTAAATGATCAACCATTGTCCATAAGTCTTGTTCGTTCAGTTCGTGCGTGCCACAGGAGTGGATGTATAGAGGGAGGAGCGAACGAGAAGAAGAAAAGAAGAGGTTCGTTCAGCATGTCGTCTGCTCAAGTCCAAGGTGGGTAATCCTGCTTCAAGTAAAAATAGAGAAATAGTTGCTTCCCTTGTAAATGCGTTTGTAAAATAAAAATGTTTTAAAGATTTAAACAAATTCAGCACTGTTTTAATTTGTTGTTAATTAGCGGTTTGATCATCATTAACGACAAGAAAGTATTGAAAGGTAAATACAAAGGCTGCTAATGACTGATGCTGAAGCTTTTACCGAACTGAACAAATAAATTACATGATGTACCTCAGTCTCTCTAATCAAAATCGAATTACCTCAGTACACCGGCTGTTCATGGTTTAAAATAAAACTGCAAACTTTTGTCTGAATGAATATGTTCTGGATTATTAAAACAGAAAACGCTATATCCGCGAATTTGATCAACCTAGTTAGTTAAAATATATGATTAAGAAAAACGTGTGTGTGTGTGGTCGAGCAATGCTTACTTATCATGTAAGATAGGCATTTAGTCTTGACGGACACTAAACCCCCAATTTTCAGTTCTTCTTCTTCTTCTTCTTCTTCTGCGTTCGTGGGCTGAAACTCCCACGTACACGTGTATGACCGTTTTTTCCCCGCCATTTAGGCAGCCATACGCCGCTTTCGGAGGAAGCATGCTGGGTATTTTCGTGTTTCTATAACCCACGGAACTCCTAGCTGACATGGATTACAGGATCTTTTCTGTGCGCACTTGGTCTTGTGCTTGCGTGTACACACGAAGGGGGATAAGGCAGGTATGTACATAAGTTGACCTGGGAGATGGGGAAAATCAAGTTAAAACCCACCATGTACCAGGCGGCGCGGCCGGGATTCGAACCAACGACCTTCCGCTTTGAGGGCCCCAAAGGGGGGGTATCATCACGATCACGGGAAGGAAAATTCTAGCTTTCACGATCACAGTTACCTTGATTTTTGTTTTCACGATCACGAACACCAGTGGCAAATCACGGTCACGGTAAAAGTTACATGTACAGAAAGCACGTGTCAAAGTAAACACAACCACACAGTAATTCGCTCCTCTGGATCTATTAGTGTTTATTCAACACAAAGTGAGAACTGTTGCACTTTTTTATTATCATTTTTTTAATTCTCTTTCATACACACATAGAAATACATATCATGATTTGTAATCAGTAACAAGAATGTTGTTTTCATTGTTTTCTCTCTCTCTCTCTCTCTCTCTCTCTCTCTCTCTCTCTCTCTCTCTCTCTCTCTCTCTCTCTCTCTCTCTCTCTCTCTCTCTCTCTACACTCATACACATTCTACTCACACACATGAATATATATACTTGCACAATTTCACATTTCCAGAGCTAAACTCTTGTCAACCCATTTTCTCAAAAACTATTGGGTGGATTGAATTTAAAGTACATGTATGTGTGATGGGTTCTTTATTTTCAACTTTGCCATACAATTTGAGGTACACCATCGCCTGGTTTCATATGGGCCTTGAAAAACAAACAGGAATGCTACAGGCCAAAAATGGTTTTACCTGAAAGAAGCGCGCAGTGCCAGTGGCGAAGCCACAAGCCTGAGCCTGCGAAACAGGCGAGCCAACTAGGGGGGTTCGGGGGCATGCCCCCCCGAACTTTTTTTCAAAAAACGGTTAAAATCTGTGCAATCTGGTGCATTCTGGGCATCATTTTTAGGGCTGTAATAGTGTTGTGATCTTGTTAAAAATCCCATTTTAGCCTCCCCCCACCACCATTCAACACACCTCCAAACTGGTGAAAACAACACTAGATCTACTGTGCGCTGGCTTCATTGAGACCGGTGTAACACGACATTTTTACTCCACGAAAAATGTACTCCGGAGTAAATATTTCGTACGAAATTCTTACTCCGAGTACACTTTTCGTACGAGAAAAGAACTCCCCAAGGCACGACAAAATTACTCCCTCCACGAAATTTTTACTCCACATTTTTTTTACTTCCAGGAAAAATCTCGTACGCAAAAATGGGATGCGGGCGAAGGGATAATGCCAATAAGTGATCTCGCGCACACGAATGTCGCGCTACCCTCCTTCCACCCCTTCCACCACCAAGACTAACAGGGGACAAGGGAGTACACATTTTGTACACCTGGCATGGGAAGTTAAATTGCTCGTGTTGGGGTGAAGTAATTTATTCGTTATTTATTCGTCAGGGGAGTAACATTTTTGTACGAAATGTTTACTCGGAACTCACCTGTCTTGGGGAGTAATTTTCTCGTGCAATGGGGGGAGTGCTTTTTTCGTAAAGGGAGTAACTTTTTCGTACGAAATGTTTACTCCGGAGTAAAAAATCTCTTGGGAGTAATTTTCTCGTGTTACACCGGCGCCTGGTTGCGTTGCGTGATATTCACACGGATCGTTTTTTGCGGAAATTTTTCAACTTCACCGGAATAAATTTGACTTTACCGGATTTTGAAAACGGCTTGATCGGATTTCCGGCAATTACCGGAAAAGTAGCATGCCTGACAAAATCAGTCCCCAACGAACATGACTTTGATCGTCACTCTTTGACATGAGGATCAAGTGACCCGGCCAAACTGGCACGTCTCCCCGCCATTGTTTCTGAATTTAACCCATTGTTGATATTAAAGTTTACACTTACAGGCGCTAAAATAAATCCAAGCTTAATGCAAAGAAGCGACAATTAGAACTATGCCAAGCGTGTCCACGTTGCTGGGATGAAAAACACATTTCTAGTTTCGGTTTTGGCTACACGCAGACTCGAGCCAGTCGAGGTCACACTGAGCGAGTGACAGCCGGACGTGGCAAAGTCGACAATGTCAATGATCTCAATCAAACTCAAAGACCTTGAACAAATTTCAAGATCTTTGCCTACATTCAGAACAGACATAGAGCAACATAGATCAACATAACTTGATATTTCGTCTTCGGAAAGACCGACCCGTAGCCTGACCTTTCCACCAAGGAAGGCATTCTCGCCGCCTGCTTTGGTCTGGCTTGAATCCACAAAATATAACAGAAGTTCGATGACAGTACCGCTGCACGCCATTTTTGATCTTCGAATTCGAATTTGACTGAATGCACTCAAAACTTTAGCACGAAGCCCTTCCATTGGATGAAGTTTGGCAGACTTTTGCAATTCGCCTTCTGATTGGATCTCTTAAAGGGAAGCAATCGCTGTCAAAATCATATTTCTGAATGTGTTGTTGCTTCCCTTCAATCGGGATTGGCTCCTTGACGAATAGAGGATCATAGAGTGATACAGCTGTGAAAAATGTACGTTGAAAATAAAATGCTTTGAAATAATGCCCATCACGATCACGAAAACAAATGACGATCACGATCACGAGACTTGATTTTTTTGTCATCACGGATCACGGGCAAAGTCCCATCACGATCACAGAAATGGAAATTTCGGCAATCACGGTCACAGAAAGGTCAAAAAACGCCAATCACGATCACGATTTTAAACCCTTTGGGGCCCTCCGTCATGCTACACGACATTCGCGCCATGCAAATAGCTGCGATATCTCTATTTACAACATGCAAGAAAATGACAAGAACAGTAATTGAATCTCTCCAAAGCTCTGTGCAGTTGAAACCAGACATCTAAGAATTGGTTATACATGTATTCACTTCTGAACAATGGGCGGATAGAGATATAAATCATGCTGCTTCAAGAATAACATAACATGAATTCATATCAATGTTTTTCCTTCTTTTTATATTTAGTCAAGTTTTGACTAAATATTTTAACATCGAGGGGGAATCGAAACGAGGGTCGTGGTGTATGTGCGTGTGTGCGTGTGTGTGTCTGTGTGTGTGTGTAGAGCGATTCAGACTAAACTACTGGACCGATCTTTATGAAATTTGACATGAGAGTTCCTGGGTATGAAATCCCCATACGTTTTTTTCATTTTTTTGATAAATGTCTTTGATGACGTCATATCCGGCTTTTCGTGAAAGTTGAGGCGGCACTGTCACGCCCTCATTTTTCAACCAAATTGGTTGAAATTTTGGTCAAGTAATCTTCGACGAAGCTCGGACTTCCGTATTGCATTGCAGCTTGGTGGCTTAAAAATTAATTAATGACTTTGGTCATTAAAAATCGGAAAATTGTAAAAATAAATAAAAATTTATAAAACGATCCAAATTTACGTTTATCTTATTCTCCATCATTTGCTGATTCCAAAAACATATAAATATGTTATATTTGGATTAAAAACAAGCTCTGAAAATTAAATATATAAAAATTATTATCAAAATTAAATTGTCCAAATCAATTTAAAAACACTTTCATCTTATTCCTTGTCGGTTCCTGATTCCAAAAACATATAGATATGATATGTTTGGATTAAAAACACGCTCAGAAAGTTAAAACAAAGAGAGGTACAGAAAAGCGTGCTATCCTTCTTAGCGCAACTACTACCCCGCTCTTCTTGTCAATTTCACTGCCTTTGCCATGAGCGGTGGACTGACGATGCTACGAGTATACGGTCTTGCTGAAAAATGGCATTGCGTTCAGTTTCATTCTGTGAGTTCGACAGCTACTTGACTAAATATTGTATTTTCGCCTTACGCGACTTGTTATATTTAGTCAAGTTTTGACTAAATATTTTAACATCGAGGGGGAATCGAAACGAGGGTCGTGGTGTATGTGCGTGTGTGTGTCTGTCTGTGTGTGTGTGTAGAGCGATTCAGACTAAACTACTGGACCGATCTTTATGAAATTTGACATGAGAGTTCCTGGGTATGAAATCCCCATACGTTTTTTTCATTTTTTTGATAAATGTCTTTGATGACGTCATATCCGGCTTTTCGTGAAAGTTGAGGCGGCACTGTCACGCCCTCATTTTTCAACTAAATTGGTTGAAATTTTGGTCAAGTAATCTTCGACGAAGCCCGGACTTCCGTATTGCATTGCAGCTTGGTGGCTTAAAAATTAATTGATGACTTTGGTCATTAAAAATCTGATAATTGTAAAAAAAAATAAAAAAAATTTATAAAACGATCCAAATATACGTTCATCTTATTCTCCATCATTTTCTGATTCCAAAAACATATAAATATGTTATATTTGGATTAAAAACAAGCTCTGAAAATTAAATATATAAAAATTATTATCAAAATTAAATTGTCGAAATCAATTTAAAAACACTTTCATCGTATTCCTTGTCGGTTCCTGATTCCAAAAACATATAGATATGATATGTTTGGATTAAAAACACGCTCAGAAAGTTAAAACAAAGAGAGGTACAGAAAAGCGTGCTATCCTTCTTAGCGCAAGTACTACCCCGCTCTTCTAGTCAATTTCACTGCCTTTGCCATGAGCGGTGGACTGACGATGCTACGAGTATACGGTCTTGCTGAAAAATGGCATTGCGTTCAGTTTCATTCTGTGAGTTCGACAGCTACTTGACTAAATATTGTATTTTCGCCTTACGCGACTTGTTATATTTAGTCAAGTTTTGACTAAATATTTTAACATTGAGGGGGAATCGAAACGAGGGTCGTGGTGTATGTGCGTGTGTGTGTCTGTCTGTGTGTGTGTGTAGAGCGATTCAGACTAAACTACTGGACCGATCTTTATGAAATTTGACATGAGAGTTCCTGGGTATGAAATCCCCCATACGTTTTTTTCGTTTTTTTGATAAATGTCTTTGATGACGTCATATCCGGCTTTTCGTGAAAGTTGAGGCGGCACTGTCACGCCCTCATTTTTCAACCAAATTGGTTGAAATTTTGGTCAAGTAATCTTCGACGAAGCCCGGACTTCAGTATTGCATTTCAGCTTGGTGGCTTAAAAATTAATTAATGACTTTGGTCATTAAAAATCTGAAAATTGTAAAAAAAAATAAAAATTTATGAAACGATCCAAATTTACGTTCATCTTACTCTCCATCATTTGCTGATTTCCAAAAATATATAAATATGTTATATTCGGATTAAAAACAAGCTCTGAAAATGAAATATATAAAAATTATTATCAAAATTAAATTGTCGAATTCAATTTAAAAACACTTTCATCTTATTCCTTGTCGGTTCCTGATTCCAAAAACATATAGATATGATATGTTTGGATTAAAAACACGCTCAGAAAGTTAAAACAAAGAGAGGTACAGAAAAGCGTGCTATCCTTCTTAGCGCAAGTACTACCCCGCTCTTCTAGTCAATTTCACTGCCTTTGCCATGAGCGGTGGACTGACGATGCTACGAGTATACGGTCTTGCTGAAAAATGGCATTGCGTTCAGTTTCATTCTGTGAGTTCGACAGCTACTTGACTAAATATTGTATTTTCGCCTTACGCGACTTGTTCTGAATTGGCGCAATAGCCTAGTGGTTAGGACATGAGACACGAAGTCTCGAGGTCGAGAGGTCGGGAGTACGAATCTTCGCCGGGGACTTAATTTTTTACATTTAGTCAAGTTTTGACTAAATGTTTTAACGTAGAGGGGGAATCGAGACGAGGGTCGTGGTGTATGTGTGTGTGTGTGTGTGTGTGTGTGTGTGTGTGTGTGTGTGTGTGTGTGTGTGTGTGTGTGTGTGTGTGTGTGTGTGTGTGTGTCTGTCTGTCTGTGCGTGCGTGTGTGTGTGTGTAGAGCGATTCAGACTAAACTGCTGGACCGATCTTTTTGAAATTTTACATGAGAGTTCATGGGAATGATATCCCCGGAACATTTTTTCATTTTCCCAATAAATGTCTTTGATGACGTCATATCCGGCTTTTTGTAAAAGTTGAGGCGGCACTGTCACACCCTCATTTTTCAATCAAATTGATTGAAAATTTGGCCAAGCAATCTTCGACGAAGGCCGGACTTCGGTATTGCATTTCAGCTTGGTGGCTTAAAAATTAATTTATGACTTTGGTCATTAAAAATCTGAAAATTGTAAAAAAAAAAATTTTTTATAAAACGATCCAAATTTACGTTCATCTTATTCTTCATTATTTTCTGATTCCAAAAACATATAAGAATATGTTATATTTGGATTAAAAACAAGCTCTGAAAATTTAAAAAAATAAAAATTATGATCAAAATTAAATTTTCGAAATCAATTTAAACACACTTTCATCTTATTCCTTGTCGGTTCCTGATTCCAAAAAACATATAGATATGATATGTTTGGATTAAAAACACGCTCAGAAAGTTAAAACGAAGAGAGGTACAGTAAAGGGTGCTATGAAGCACAGCGCAACCGCTACCGCGCCAAACAGGCTCGTCACTTTCACTGCTATTTGCACTAGCGGCGGACTACGTTCAGTTTCATTCTGTGAGTTCCACAGCTTGACTAAATGTAGTAATTTCGCCTTACGCGACTTGTTCCCCTTGATCTCTCTTGAAGATAAAATATGATCAGTCTTGTGTGTGTGTGTGTACAGCGATTCAGACTAAACGACTGGACCGATCTTTATGAAATTTGACATGAGAGTTCCTGGGAATGATATCCCCGGACGTTTTTTCTTTTTTTCGATAAATACCGTTGATGACGTCATATCCGGCTTTTTGTAAAATTTGAGGCGGCACTGTCACACCCTCATTTTTCAATCAAATTGATTGAAATTTTGGCAAAGCAATCTTCGACGAAGGCCGAACTTTGGTATTGCATTTCAACTTGGTGGCTTAAAAACTAATGAATGATTTTGGTCATTAAAAATCGAAAACTTGTAATTAAAAATATTTTTTATTAAACGATCCAAAAATAATGTCATCTTATTCTTCGTCAATTTCTGATTCCAAAAACATATACATATGCTATATTTGGATTACAAACAAGCTCTGAAAATTAAAAATATGAAAATTATGATTAAAATTAATTTTCCGAAATCGATTTAAAAACAATTTCATCTTATTCCTTGTCGGTCCCTGATTCCAAAAACATATAGATATGATATGTTTGGATTAAAAACAAACTCAGTAATCTAAAAAGAATAGACATACAGAAAAGCGTGTTATCCTGCTCAGCGCGACCACTACCGCACTATTCTGCATGGCTTGTCGATTTCACTGCCTTTGCCACGAGCGGAGGACTGACGAAACTACGGGTATGTGGTCTTGGTGAAAAAAGCAGTGCGTTCAGTTTCATTCTGTGAGTTCGACAGCTTGACTAAATGTTGTTATTTCGCCTTACGCGACTTGTTTTCTCTCTCTCTGGTAAAACTGAGAATACAGCTCCGCAGGCTTTTGTGTGCTTGCTTATAATACCCTGCATTAGCACTACACAGGCAGACAGGTGTGCAGACAATTACAGACAATGTTTTAAACAAACATCTTAAATTACAAAACATAATACTCTTTCAGCAGCTGCTCGATTAAGTTTTAGTATTTACTAATCCACGAAGACGTTATTGGCCGGCAGCCATTTAAACTGAAGAGAAGTTAGGAATAAATCAGCGAAGCAGTGAAGTACTAATGTCTTATAATGTTAATTCAGCAGTATCGATTTGTGTTCATAACCACACAGAAAGACAAACGCACGCTCTAGCACACGCACGCACGCACGCATGCATGCAAGCACTCTTGCGCGCACGCACTCTTGTAAGCACACACACACACAAACACACACACACACACACACACACACACACACACACACAAATCATGGATTATAAAGACAGCTCTGCCAATAATATGTGTAGAGTTCATGTACTTTGTGACTATCCATTCGAAGTAATCGGAACCTTTCAAAGATTTGTTCAACGGTTGATATTTAAAAAGGTAATTGCAGTCAGGATTACATGAGGTTTTGTGACCTCAGTTGGGTTATTCTTTGGATATATTTATCTTTCCTTTGTAAGAGGAATTTCCCCAAGGATAATTAGTACACCGAATTCGAAAAAGGTTTGATTAAAGGACAAGAACTTAGTCTCACACAATTAATACTGCACTTAGTGTATTTGTTCTGCACAGCAGGCGAATACCTCCTTTAGCCTAGGTCCCACTATCACGAATATTTTGGCGAACCACAACGAGTTATCACGATTTTGCCACAACGATGTTTGCCACGAATGATTGCGAATAATCGACCGAACAAGAACGAAGTAATACGAACCACAACGACCTCGGCGATTTTCTCCACGTATCCCAAATCGTTGTAGTTCGCCGTCAAAATTCGTGACAGTGGGACCTATAGGCTTTAGTGAAACACTGAGTTTTTTTTAAGGCACGCTCCTTCTCTTGAGAACATTACGGCTCACCATCTCAGGGCCAGCTTTTTACATGCAATGAGACCACGTCTCCACTTGGAAGCGTACACAGAATTAACATCCTGACTTCTTGCTGTGGTGAATTGGAACTTCTTGAAAGAATTAGTTTTGTAGAAGACACAATGTATCATTTTAAGAAAACGAATTCATCTAAAAATTCCAACTGTGCACATATACTCGTACCTCCCAGGCGTGTTAATTTTTAGTATGTGACCAAGTGGAGGGATGGTTTTATCCTAGGTGAAAGCCTGTCGAGATCTGAGATCGAGACCGTGTGCCGAATGTGTGTGTGTGTGTGTGTGTGTGTGTGTGTGTGTGTGTGTGTGTGTGTGTGTGTGTGTGTGTGTGTGTGCGTGTGTGTTCGTGTGTGTGTGTGTGTGTGTGTGTGTGTGTGTGCGTGTGTGTGAGAGTGTCCCTTTGTTTGTTCAACGCTGGTTGTCAGGCTTATTCCGAACTTGGTCCCACTATTAAAAGCACCAGAAATAGAACTTGTTCCCACAAAGCGAGCATGTCTTTGTTCTATTGACATTCGCCATGCAAAAACTAACATAGATAACGAAAAGTACGGTTGATTCATGTTCATGATGATATGGTTCCCAAAGGTTAAATGAGCACTAACAGATGAGCTGAGAACGACGGGCGCAGTGGCGTGGTGAAAAAACGTCGGCCTTCTAATCGGGAGGTCGTGAGTTCGAATCCCGGTCGCTGCCGCCTGTTGGGTTAAGAGTGGAGATTGTTCCGATCTCCCTGGTCAACTTATGTGCAGACCTGCTAGTGACTTAACGGTAATATCATGTTAACCATCAATTTTTAAAAAAAACCTCATTCTCGCCTAAAATTAATTTTTTAAATCAATTTTGATATTACAACGTACACGAAGAAAATAAACAACAAGTCGCGTAAGGCGAAAATACAATATTTAGTCAAGTAGCTGTCGAACTCACAGAATGAAACTGAACGCAATGCAATTTTTCAGCAAGACCGTATACTCATAGCATCGTCAGTCCACCGTTCAGGCAGTGAAATTGACAAGAAGAGCGGTTTAGTAGTTGCGCCGAGAAGGATAGCACGCTTTTCTATACCTCTCTTCGTTTTAACTTTCTGAGCGTGTTTTTAATCCAAACATATCATATCTATATGTTTTTGGAATCAGGAACCGACAAGGAATAAGATGAAAGTGTTTTTAAATCGATTTCGACAATTTAATTTTGATCATAATTTTTCTATTTTTAATTTTCAGAGCTTGTTTTTAATTCAAATATAACATATTTATATGTTTTTGGAATCAGAAAATAATGGAGAATAAGATAAACGTAAATTTGGATCGTTTTATAATTTTTTATTTTTTTTTTACAATTTTCAGATTTTTAATGACCAAAGTCATTAATTACTCAAGCTCAAACTCAAACTCAAACTCAAACATAATTTTTAAGCCATCACGCTGAAATGCAATACCGAAGTCCGGGCTTCGTCGAAGACTACTTGACCAAAATTTCAACCAATTTGGTTGAAAAATGAGAGCGTGACAGTGCCGCCTCAACTTTCACGAAAAGCCGGATATGACGTCATCAAAGACATTTATCGAAAAAAGGAGAAAAACGTTCGGGGATATCAATCCCAGGAACTCTCATGTAAAATTTCATAAAGATCGGCCCAGTAGTTTGGTCTGAATCGCTCTACACGCACGCACGCACGCACGCACGCACACACACACACACACACACACACACACACACACACACATACACCACGACCCTCGTTTCGATTCCCCCTCGATGTTAAAATATTTAGTCAAAACTTGACTAAATATAAAAACAAACAAAATTAATGACAAAGAGTAAAACAAAAAAAACAGTAAGGCCTGAGGGCGATTCGAGCTCCACTCAATCGCGCATCAGGGGAATTCGATAACCGTTCGGCTACGGAACCATACGGAATGGGTGGCCGAGTGGTAACGCACTTGCGCTCGGAAGCGAGAGGTTGCGTGTTCAGGCCTGGGTCAGGCCGCAATTTTCTCCCCCCTTTCCTAACCTAGGTGGTGGGTTCAAGTGCTAGTCTTTCGGATGAGACGAAAAACCGAGGTCCCTTCGTGTACACTACATTGGGGTGTGCACGTTAAAGATCCCACGATTGACAAAAGGGTCTTTCCTGGCAAAATTGTATAGGCATAGATAAAAATGTCCATCAAATACCCGTGGGACTTGGAATAAAGTAAAAAAAATCCATCTCACACGGCATTAAGTCTCAGGAAACATGAATACACGCATGCAGGAAAAAAAAAATATGGGTAGCGCCGTATGTATGGCAGCTCGCTTTCCCCGGGGAGAAAGCAGCCCGAATTTCCATGAGGGTAACCTCACTGGACTGTAAATCTTATCCAATCCAATCCAATCCAATCCAATCCAATCTCTCGCCACAGTAATGCATTAAACAAGACGCAAGCACGCTTTCGCAACACGCCGTTATGATCGAGCATCGGTTGAAATCTTTCGCGAGCAGAAGCGGCTCGTATTTGACCGCAATGCATCGGTGCTTAAATGACACCAATGTGTGTCCATGAGGGACATAAATCTACGAACAATATTTGAACAAGATTTATTCGAACTTGACGGTTTAAATGGACAGTGTTAGTGAAGTTACTGACAGGTAGCGACTTTACAGGAGGGGGATGGGTCCTCTAACTTTACAGCTCGGAGACAACCCGGTAAGGACTTACCGGTGTTTCATAAATAACACTTAGCAGTTGGCGGACTTATTGAGTTTTACAGGCCAGTATATGAGTTGCAGCTTTTTTAAGAATAAATCTTGTTCAAATATTTTGTAGAGAGGAGCAAGCATGAGGAATCTCCTATTCTAAAAATAACCAATTCTGGTAGCTGCCGACCTTCCGCCAGACACACATCACCGGGGGAAAATAAATAATTACTGGGCAGTAAAAATAAATACCGGGCGGTAGTTAAACGACATTTTGACTTTAAAGGACACAATGTTGCAGCTTTTTCAAGAATACGAGCCCAGAACGCTTTCCTTGCACCCGTAAGTTGTCCTCACTGTAAAAGTGCAAAGGTCGAATCAATTTATAGCCACGGGAAAAATACACTGTCATCTATCTCTATATATTTATAGATATAGATCTCTGTTTGTGTGTGTGTGTGTGTGTGTATGTGTGTGTGTGTGTGTGTGTGTGTGTGTGTGTGTGTGTGTGTGTGTGTGTGTGTGTATAAGCAACACCTGTGGATTGTAGAGTTCTGTTTGTGATGGGGTCTGGTGGCTTTTGTCTCTCTGTATGTTCTGGCCTTCCTTTGAGAAGCCATAACAGTTATTATAGGGCTTAGAAATAAGCTCTAAACCTCTCAATCCCGTTTGAGTGGACTTCGCCTTCAAAGGTGATTGTGGTGTTTCGGCACTCGGTTACATTTGGCGTCGTCGACAGGGATGGGACTCGACATGAAATGTTCAGGCCACTGAATCATTTTCGTGCTGTTCCCATTCCACCAACCTGGGAGGGACCTAAGCTTGGCGGGTCCATGGTTCGGAACTTTGGGGACAAAGTTCATTCAAAGGGGGTCGAGTGTGACAGGGAGACTACCGTCGCCCTTCACAGCAGACTCTGCAGAGTTGTTCGCCTTAGAAGTTGTGAGCTATTTACAGCTAGCTCGCCAGGCAACACCTGTGGATTGTAGAGTTCTGTTTGTGATGGGGTCTGGCGGCTTTTGTCTCTCTGTACATACACTACCACCCTCGTCTCCCTTTTCGGTCTATGTTAAAACATTTAATCAAAACTTGACTAAGGTTCTGGTGCAGAATGCGCACATGAAATAGCTCACTTTTAATTCTGGATGATTAAATGAGATGTGGATGATTATAATAATGTGAGCCTAGATTAAAAAGAAAGGCGTGTTACGTGTTCATGGTGTTGGTCGAATCGATAATTTAACATTTAAAACCAAGCTCTGGCTGGCTTATTCGGGAAGCCCCATCAAAACAGATGAACACCTATAATGCATGCCCACGTGTAATAAAAAGGATTAACCGCCTAAGGGCAGAAGCTGGGAACTACCAATTTCTGGAGCTTAAATGCACCTGTCAATCCGACCTCACCATTGCTCATTTGACTTTGGAGTGTGATTTGAACTCATGCCACTTTGAACCCCTGACTCAGTTTATAAACTCAAATAGAAATATCCTGCCAAATACCTCAAAGGAAAAATTAAGCTATCTTTCAAGTTTTAATAAAGACCTTGGGTGGCAAGGTCCCAAACCTATCGCTGGACTTGTGCACACGCACCCACTTGGTCCCTGGATATGAAGAAACATTGCTGCGCCTGACGCCATTGCTTCTCATACAGCTACTATATATTTTTTATCAGAACTTTTAAAAATACCATTTTATATCCAAGTATCTCTTAACACCATTTTTAATTAGATGAGCGAGAGTGTGCGGGGGGCGGAAGGGTGGTGAACCACTGTACATAAAGGGAAAGTTTGTGTGCGTGCCTGTGTGTGTTCTTAATCTAAGACAAATGTCGCCAATGTTTTTACAGAGTGACGTTAAATAAACGATTTTATCATTATCATCATTATCTCTCTGTATATTCTTGCCTTCCTTTGTGTGGACACAAACTGGTGGATGAAAATGTTCAACACGTGCTCTAAGACGGCAAACCGCCACGCTGTCTGTCTCTGTCTCGCGATTCACCCGGCGAAGCCGGGTATTCCTCTAGTACATACATAGATACATACATACATACATACATACATACATACATACATACATACATACATACATACATACATACATACATACGTACATACGTACAAACATACATACATACATACATACATACATACATACATACATACTGACATACATACATACATACATACATACATACATACACTACGGCTTGTGTCTGTCTGTGTGTGTGTGTGTGTGTGCGTGTGTGTGTGTGTGTGTGTGTGTGTGTTCGCGATGCACGGCCAAAGTTGTCGATGGATCTGCTTCAAATCTGGTGGGCATATTCAGGTAGACCCCGGACACAACCTGGTCGATGAGAATTTTCAACACGTACTCTCAGCGCCCAGCGCTGAACCGATTTTGGTTTTTCTGTTCATCTTCCCTGATCCATTCCCAGTAACTCTTCCTTATCTTCTCCAGTGTGTTGCGTTTATCTCCCTTCCTTCGTGTGGCGTCAATCCATATTCCCGTTACTATTTTTAGAAGGTCACTGTCCACAACGCTTTCATCCCGGCGATGCCGGATATTTCCGTTACTATTTTTAGAAGGTCACTATCCACAACGCTTTCATCCCGGCGAAGCCGGATATTCCTATCTACTTCTTCCCGGCGAAGCCGGTACCCGGCGAAGCGGGTAATCATCTATATATATACACGACTTGTGTCTGTCTGTGTGTGTGTGTGTGTGTGTGTGTGTGTGTGTGTGTGTGTGTGTGTGTGTGTGTGTGTGTGTGTGTGTGTGTGTGTGTGTGTGTGTGTATGTGTGTGTGTTCGCGATGCACGGCCAAAGTTCTCGATGGATCTGCTTCAAATTTGGTGGGCAAATTCAGGTAGATCCCGGACACAATCTGGTCGATGAAAATGTTCAACACGTGCTCTCAGCGCGCAGCGCTGAACCGATTTTGGTTTTTCTGTTCATCCATTCCCAGTAACTCTTCCTTATCTTCTCCGGTGTTTTGCGTTTATCTCCCTTCCTTCGTGTGGCGTCAATCCATATTCCCGTTACTATTTTTAGAAGGTCACTGTCCACAACGCTCAATCCATATTCCCGTTACTATATTTAGAAGGTCACTGTCCACAACGCTCCTTATCTTCTCCAGTGTTTTGCGCGTTTATCTCCCTTCCTTCGTGTGGTGTCAATCGCGTACGGTGCGCCACTCACCCGGCAAAGCCGGGTACTCGGCGAAGCCGGCGTACGGTGCGCCACTCACCCGGCAAAGCCGGGTATTCGGTTCTACTTCTTCTCGGCGAAGCCGGCTACCCGGCGAAACGGGTATTCATCTAGTATATACATACATACATACATACATACATACATACATACATACATACATACATACATACATACATACATACATGCATGCATGCATGCATGCATGCATGCATGCATGCATGCATCCATCCATGTATGCATGCATACATACATACATACATACTTACATACATACATACATACATACATACATACATACATACATACATACATACATACATACATACATACATACATACATACATACATACATACATACATACATACATACATCTATATATGTATACGACTTCGGTCTGTCTGTCTGTCTGTCTGTGTGTGTATTCGCCATGCACGGCCAAAGTTCTCGATGGATCTGCTTCAAATTTGGTGTCCATATTCAGATACACCCTGCACAAAATCTGGTCGATGAGATATTTCAACACGTGCTCTCAGCGCGCAGCGCTGAACCGATTTTGGTTCCACCTCAGCTACCCGGGCCCCCATACCGACACACCAAAGCCAAAGTTCTCGGTGGATCTTTTTCAAATTTGGACACCGTATTCAGCTACACCCCGGACACAATATCATCGATGAGATATTTCAACACGTGCTCTCAGCGCGCAGCGCTGAACCGATTTTGGTTTTTGTGTTCATTTCACCATTACAAGTAACTCTTCCTTATCTTCTCCAGTGTTTTGCGTTTATCTCCCTTCCTTCGTGTGGCTTCAATCCATATTCCCGTTTCTAAGTTACTATTTTTAGAATGTCACTGCGCTGTCCAGAACGCTTCCCTTGCACCCGTAAGTTGTTCTTACTGTCAAAGTGAAAAGGTCGAATCAATTTATAGCCACGCGAAAAATACACTCTCACCTATCTCTATATATTTATAGATATAGATATACATATATATATACGGCTTCTCTGTGTGTGTGTGTGTTTGTGTGTGTGTGTGTGGGCAAAAACCTGTGTATTGTAGAGTTCTGTTTGTGATGTGGTCTAGCGGCTTTTGTCTGTCTGTATGTTCTGGCATTTGAGAAGCCACAACAGATAATATAGGCAAGTGGTAAGAAATAAGCTCTAAAATTCTCAATCCCGTTTGACAGGACTGCGCCTGCAAAGGTGATTGTGATGAACCGCCACGCTGTCTGTCTCTGTCTCGCGATTCACCCCGGCGAAGCCGGGTATTCCTCTAGCCGCGATTATCTCCCTTCCTCCGTGTGGCAATGCCGGGTCCCAGGCGCAGCCTGGTATTCGGCTCTACTTCTTCCCGGTGAAGCCGGTACCCGGCGAAGCGGGTAATCATCTAGTACATACATACATACACTACCACCCTCGTCTCCCTTTTCGGTCTATGTTAAAACATTTAATCAAAACTTGACTAAGGTTCTGGCGCAGAATGCGCACATGAAATAGCTCACTTTTAATTCTGGATGATTAAATGAGATGTGGATGATTATAATAATGGGAGCCTAGATTAAAAAGAAAGGCGTGTTACGTGTTTATGGTGTTGGTCGAATCGATAATTTACCATATAAAACCCAGCGAATTCGGCAGCTCATAGCACCATTGCACTACCTGCAGCCAATCTCCGTTCATACAACGACATCGTTCTTGGTTTCCAGCAAGATGTCTGCCAGTCGCAATGTACTACTTGGTGGCCTGCTCGTCTGTTTCCTCTGTGTTGGTATGTATGACACACACATACACACACACACACACACACACACACACACACACACACACACACAAACACACACACACACACACGCACACACACACACACACACACGCACACACACACACACACACTGTCCTAAAACTTGTTTTATGTAAACCGGGGTGGGCGTTTGCTAGGTATTGACCCCTCTGCACAACTTTTGGCCAAAAGTGGGGGGTGGGCGTTTGCTAGATACTGGGCGTTTGCTAGGGATTTTACGGTATACATATATATACAGTGAGTGAGTCTATGCCAGCAACAACAAAAAGTAATACAACTTTGAAAAGAAAGCGTCGATGGTCTGGCAAACACAACAGAGAAATAACGTCTCTTCAAAAAATATTTCTCAAACTTTAACTGTTTACTTTTGTTCTATCAAAGTTTTGTCTTCATTTAGTTTAGACATTGTAATCACATTGTATTTGTGATTGAAAGGCCTACTCTGCCGCACTTGAACTGTAGGCCTGACGGTATCATAGCTGTCCAAGCTTTCTATCCACTATTAGTCCGTGATCTGAACGAAAAAGTGTTATCAAAAGGAATCCTCTTTAATTCTGTTGTTTTTAGCAAGTTTAACATTCCATGCGTTAGGTGTGGGTATATCTAGTTATTGTAATGGCAGCCATCATGTGCAATTCTGTCATTGAATGATGTCATGTTAGTGCCTGGTGTGGGTCTTAAGAATAGGGGTATAGATTTTAAAACTTGAATAACTATGTTACTGTTGCGACTACATTTTCAGTTTAAAGTTATTTTTGATCACTGAAAACCCGCAAATACATGTAAACAAAAAGGAATCAACGTTATTTTACGTACATCTTACAAAGGACGTCACAGGCTTGACGTCAATACAAATCAAGGGATACGTTCCAAAGCTGGAGAAACGTTTGCCATACAATCGTATTTAATCATCAGATACGTTCGTTTTTCATACACACATATACTTTGTTGTATGCTGATTTCGAAAAGACAAAGATATTGCCTAAATCTTACAACATTAGATGCTGACCCTCTTCATAGCTTTCATAAACTTGGTAAAAAAATGATTGCAACAGATTTCGCACCCAATTTAAAGCATTATTTCCCGTGTCATTTCATCAAAAATGTATATGCCAGTAAAGGCCGTTCACTTGACCATCTGGATCACCTTTCGGATTACAGATTACGTTTACAGGTATCACGTGACCGCCGCTCAATTAAGGATACCCTCAAAACCGGCTGGACAAAAATGGAAGGGCCCAATTCAAAATCGACAAAAAATCACAATAGACAATTCTTTGAAACGTTTACATACACGAAGAAAGCCAGATCAATTATCCACCCAGAAAAGGTTGTTTTGTTTAGCTAGCTTGCGTATTGCGTGTGCTATGCTATACCCACTGATGCAAGTGTCGATCGCACGAGCGGTCAAAAACAGGATTCCTTTTTTTTTTTTTTTTTTTTTTAGATATTTTGACGAAAAGCGCTCTATTTCAGCAATAACTTCGTGGATTGCTTTGAAACTTCTAGAACATGTTACCAACCTACTAGACGTACTTCGAGCAAAAGTAGGGATCGTTACACGTATTTATTCAGATTTGACGCAATGTTTTGAAACATGTTTTTAAACTCGTCATTGGATTGCTAACTTGCGTCTAAAACAATTGTGAGTTCACATGTCTTTAGACAAATGATTGATACACACAATGAAAACATGTTAGATGCGTATAAGCACTGGAGAAAGATTGCTAGGCATGTAAAGACGCTTGATACTTTAGGGATGATGATGGTGCCACAGCGATGTCCAGCCAAGCGTGACCGCAGCATGTTTTGAGAGGCACGCAGCGGTAATATAACTGGTCTCCGTGCGAAACAGCGTGAACGTTTATTTTTTCTCTCATGTGTTTGCATGACTAGTAAATTCACGCCAGTGGTTACACGCAAATGAGACTTCGACATTATATGTATCAATCATTTATCTGTAGACATGCAAAGTCATGATTTTGGATACAGGGGAACAATCCAATGATGAGTGTAAAACCTTTTTCCATAACATTGCGTCAAATCTGAACAAATACATGCAACGATCCCAAATTTTGCTCGAAGTACGTCTCGAGTATGTTTGTAAAATATTCTAAAAGTCTCAAAGCTATCCACTAAGTCATTGTTGAAATACAGCGCCTCTTGTCATAATACCCCTACCAAAAGACGAACAAAAAGCCCGTTTTGACCGCGTTTGCGATCGACACCTGCATCATTAAGAATAGAATAGCGCACGTAATACACAAGCTAACTAAACGAAACAATAATTTCTGGGTAGATACTTGATTTGGCTTTCTTCTCGTATGCACAATTAAGTGGCAACGGTTTGCCTATTGTGTTTTTTGTTCAATTTTTAAATGAGCCCTTCTGTTTTTGTCCAGTCGATTTTGAGGGTACAGTACCCTTAATTGAGCGGCAGTCACGTGATACCTATAAAATACATTATTAAACCAAAAGGCGATACAGATAGTCAAGTAAACGACCTTCACTGGCATATACAGTTTAGATGAAATGACACGGGAATTAACGCTTTAATTTGGGTGCAAACTCTGTTGCAATACATATTTTGCCAAGTGTATATATAAAATTAAAAAAAGAATGCATACAAGGTGTACCCGTTTCCGTTTTGCTCTAAAATGTTCGTGTTTTTTTCTCCAGATTTATATTGAAGTGTGTGTGTGTGTGTGTGTGTGTGTGTGTGTGTGTGTGTGTGTGTGTGTGTGTGTGTGTGTGTGTGTGTGTGTGTGTGTGTGTGTGTGTGTGTGTGTGTGTGTGTGTGTGTGAAGGTGTGTGTGTTCGCGATGCACGGCCAAAGTTCTCGATGGATCTGCTTCAAATTTGGTGGGCAAATTCAGGTAGATCCCGGACACAATCTGGTCGATGAAAATGTTCAACACGTGCTCTCAGCGCGCAGCGCTGAACCGATTTTGGTTTTTCTGTTCATCCATTCCCAGTAACTCTTCCTTATCTTCTCCAGTGTTTTGCGTTTATCTCCCTTCCTTCGTGTGGCGTCAATCCATATTCCCGTTACTATTTTTAGAAGGTCACTGTCCACAACGCTCAATCCATATTCCCGTTACTATATTTAGAAGGTCACTGTCCACAACGCTCCTTCTCTTCTCCAGTGTTTTGCGCGTTTATCTCCCTTCCTTCGTGTGGCGTCAATCGCATACTGTGCGCCACTCACCCGGCTAAGCCGGGTACCCGGCGAAGCCGGCGTACGGTGCGCCACTCACCCGGCGAAGCCGGGTATTCGGCTCTACTTCTTCCCGGCGAAGCCGGCTACCCGGCGAAGCGGGTATTCATCTAGTACATACATACATACATACATACATACATACATACATACATACATACATACATACATACATACATACATACATACATACATACATACATACATACATACATACATCTATATATATATATATACGACTTGTGTCTGTCTGTCTGTCTGTCTGTCTGTCTGTGTGTGTGTGTGTGTGTGTGTGTGTGTGTGTGTGTGATCGCCATGCACGGCCAAAGTTCTCGATGGATCTGCTTCAAATTTGGTGTCCATATTCAGATACACCCTGCACAAAATCTGGTCGATGAGATATTTCAACACGTGCTCTCAGCGCGCAGCGCTGAACCGATTTTGGTTCCACCTCAGCTACCCGGGCCCCCATACCGACACACCAAAGCCGCTAGACCACATAACAACGCCAAAGTTCTCGGTGGATCTTTTTCAAATTTGGACACCGTATTCAGCTACACCCCGGACACAATATCATCGATGAGATATTTCAACACGTGCTCTCAGCGCGCAGCGCTGAACCGATTTTGGTTTTTGTGTTCATTTCACCATTACAAGTAACTCTTCCTTATCTTCTCCAGTGTTTTGCGTTTATCTCCCTTCCTTCGTGTGGCTTCAATCCATATTCCCGTTTCTAAGTTACTATTTTTAGAATGTCACTGCGCTGTCCAGAACGCTTCCCTTGCACCCGTAAGTTGTTCTTACTGTCAAAGTGAAAAGGTCGAATCAATTTATAGCCACGCGAAAAATACACTCTATATATTTATAGAGATAGAGATAGATATACATATATATACACGGCTTCTGTGTGTGTGTGTGTGTTTGTGTGTGTGTGTGGGCAAAAACCTGTGTATTGTAGAGTTCTGTTTGTGATGTGGTCTAGCGGCTTTTGTCTGTCTGTATGTTCTGGCATTTGAGAAGCCACAAAAGCCGGCGAAGCGGGTAATCATCTAGTACATACATACATACATACATACATACATACATACATACATACATACATACATACATACATACATACATACATACATACATACATACATACATACATACATACATACACTACCACCCTCGTCTCCCTTTTCGGTCTATGTTAAAACATTTAATCAAAACTTGACTAAGGTTCTGGCGCAGAATGCGCACATGAAATAGCTCACTTTTAATTCTGGATGATTAAATGAGATGTGGATGATTATAATAATGGGAGCCTAGATTAAAAAGAAAGGCGTGTTACGTGTTTATGGTGTTGGTCGAATCGATAATTTAACATTTAAAACCAAATGAAATCAGCAGCTCACAGCACCATTGCACTATCTGCAACTAATCTCCGTTGATACAACGACATTGCTCTTGGTTTCCAGCAGGATGTCTGCCAGTCGCAATGTACTACTTGTTGGCCTGCTCATCTGTTTCCTCTGTGTTGGTATGTATCACACACACATACACACACACACACACACACACACACAAACACACACACACACACACACACGCACACACACACACACGCACACACACACACGCACACACACACACACACACACACTGTCCTAAAACTTGTTTTATGTAAACCGGGGTGGGCGTTTGCTAGGTATTGACCCCTCTGCACAACCTTTGGCCAAAAGTGGGGGGTGGGCGTTTGCTAGATACTGGGCGTTTGCTAGGGATTTTACGGTATACATATATATATATATTAGACGCTTATTTTTAAGTTGTATTACTTTTTGTTGTTGCTGGCAGACTCACTCACTGTATATATATATATATATACATATATATACAGTGAGTGAGTCTATGCCAGCAACAACAAAAAGTAACACAACTTAAAAATAAGCGTCTATGGTCTGGCAAACACAGCAGAGAAATAACGTCTCTTCAAAAAATATTTCTCAAACTTTAACTGTTTACTTTTGTTCTATCAAAGTTTTGTCTTCATTTAGTTTAGACATTGTAATCACATTGTATTTGTGATTGAAAGGCCTACTCTGCCGCACTTGAACTGTAGGCCTGACGGTATCATAGCTGTCCAAGCTTTTTATCCACTATTAGTCCGTGATCTGAACGAAAAAGTGTTATCAAAAAGAATCCTCTTCAATTCTGTTGTTTTTAGCAAGTTTAACCTTCCATGTGTTAGGTTTGGGTGTTTCTAGATATTGTAATGGCAGCTATCATGTGCAATTCTGTCATTGAATGATGTCATGTTAGTGCCTGGTATGGTCTTAAAAAATGGGGGTATTGTTTTTAAAACTGGAATAACTCTGTTACTTTTGCGACTACAATGTCGGTTTAAAGTTACTTTTGATCACAGAAAACCCGCCAATACATGTAAACAAAAAGGAATTAACATTGTTTTACGTAAATCTTACAAATGACGTCACAGGCTTGACGTCAATACAAATCAAGGGATACCTTCCAAAGCTGGAGAAACGTTTGCCATACAATCGTGTGTAATCATCAGATACGTTCGTTTTTCATACTCACATATACTTTGTTGTATGCTGATTTCGAAAAGACAAAGATATTGCCTAAATCTTACAACATTAGATGCTGACCCTCTTCATAGCTTTCATAAACTTGGTCAAAAAATGATTGCAACAGATTTCGCACCCAATTTAAAGCATTATTTCCCGTGTCATTTCATCAAAACTTTATATGCCAGTAAAGGCCGTTCACTTGAACATCTGGATCACCTTTCGGATTACAGATTACGTTTGCAGGTATCACGTGACCGCCGCTCAATTAAGGATACCCTCAAAACCGGCTGGACAAAAATGAAAGGGCCCAATTCAAAATCGACAAAAAATCACAATAGACAATTCTTTGAAAGGTTTACATACAAGAAGAAAGCCAAATCAATTATCCACCCAGAAAAGGTTGTTTTGTTTAGCTAGCTTGCGTATTGCGTGTGCTATGCTATACCCACTGATGCAAGTGTCGATCGCACGAGCGGTCAAAAACAGGATTCTTTTTGTTGTTGTTAGATATTTTGACAAAAAGCGCTCTATTTCAGCAATAACTTCGTGGATTGCTTTGAAACTTCTAGAACATGTTACCAACCTACTAGACGTACTTCGAGCAAAAGTAGGGATCGTTACACGCATTTATTCAGATTTGACGCAATGCTTTGAAACATGTTTTTAAACTCGTCATTGGATTGCTCACTTGCGTCCAAAACAATCATGAGTTCACATGTCTTTAGACAAATGACTGATACACACAATGAAAACATGTTAGATGCGTATAAGCACTGGAGAAAGATTGCTAGGCATGTAAAGACGCTTGATACTTTAGGGATGATGATGGTGCCACAGCGATGTCCAGCCAAGCGTGACCGCAGCATGTTTTGAGAGGCACGCAGCGGTAATATAACTGGTCTCCGTGCGAAACAGCGTGAACGTTTATTTTTTCTCTCATGTGTTTGCATGACTAGTAAATTCACGCCAGTGGTTACACGCAAATGAGACTTCGACATTATATGTATCAATCATTTATCTGTAGACATGCAAAGTCATGATTTTGGATACAGGGGAACAATCCAATGATGAGTTTAAAACCTTTTTCCATAACATTGCGTCACATCTGAACAAATACATGCAACGATCCCAAACTTTGCTCCAAGTACGTCTCGAGTATGTTTGTAAAATATTCTACAAGTCTCAAAGCTATCCACTAAGTCATTGTTGAAATACAGCGCCTCTTGTCATAATACCCCTACCAAAAGACGAACAAAAAGCCCGTTTTGACCGCGTTTGCGATCGACACCTGCATCATTAAGAATAGAATAGCGCACGTAATACACAAGCTAGCTAAACGAAACAATAATTTCTGGGTAGATACTTGATTTGGCTTTCTTCTCGGATGAACAATTAAGTGGCAACGGTTTGCCTATTGTGTTTTTTGTTCAATTTTTAAATGAGCCCTTCTGTTTTTGTCCAGTCGATTTTGAGGGTACCCTTAATTGAGCGGCGGTCACGTGATACCTATAAAATACATTATTAAACCAAAAGGCGATACAGATAGTCAAGTAAACGACCTCCACTGGCATATACAGTTTGGATGAAATGACACGGGAATTAACGCTTTAATTTAGGTGCAAAATCTGTTGCAATACATGTTTTGCCAAGTGTATATATAAAATTAAAAAAAGAATGCATACAAGGTGTACCCATTTCCGTTTTGCTCTAAAATGTTAGTGGTTTTTTCTCCAGATTTATATTAAAGTTTTAGGCAGAGTGCTTAAGAAGCATTGAAGAGAAAATTAGTTTGATTGACATTGGATCACTAACCCGCGAGCCAGTCAACCAAAATGGGCGACAATTATTTTGCGACCAGACTAGCGGAATACACTGAGTGTTCTCGCGGAAAGGACTTTAGCAGAGGGCATTTACCATTCACAAAACTTGTAAATCCTTTGCAAACAAATATACAGTATACTGCGAGTTTTTCAAACTCTCTCAGTCTATATATAATATACATTTATGCACACAACGAGCAGTTTTCATTTGAACAGCCTTTCTTTAAAGCTTTGCTTGCAAAATCGCCGTTTTCCCGCCACCAATTGGCGTCTGTCATTTGTTTCTCAATGTGTTCCTATTGTCATTACTTTATTGTCCTATAGTTCAAAATTGATGAACTCATCATTTTCTAGCGGTTTTCTACAAGTTGCATGAACATTAAATACAATTTAAATGACAAAACTAGGAGTGAAATGAAAATAGGTATTTAATACGCGCCACACTTTAAGTTCCACCATGTAGTATCATAACAGCACTTTGATCATTCCGAACAATAAGCGAGTGTCATATTCCCTATAAAAACTGTGATATTGTTTATAACAATGTGTTATGATGAGGCGATGACAACTGCCAAATTGACAACACACTTAAAGAGAAAGAAAAAAACATGCATAAGCCCTTCTTTATTTGCTAGCAAAAGTATACAATACGTTTCCCTATTTCCTTCATATTGTTACAACGTTACGAATTAAGAATGATGTTTTCTTTCTCTCTCTCTCTCTCTCTCTCTCTCTCTCTCTCTCTCTCTCTCTCTCTCTCTCTCTCTCTCTCTCTCTCTCTCTCTCTCTCTCTCTCTCTCTCTCCCTCCCTCTCTCTCTCTCTCCCTCTCCCTCCTCCCTCCCTCCCTCCCTCCCTCTCTCTCTCTCTCACTCTCTCTCTCTCTCTCTCTTTTCACACACACACACACACACACACATACACACACACACACATGCACAGACGCACACGCAAGTACACACGCAAGTACACACACACACACACACACACACACACACACACACACACACACACACACATACACTCACACGTAACACACACACACACACACACACACACACACACACACACACACACACACACACACACACTCACGCTCACACACTTTTGTTTTTACTGGACTCTCAAAGATAGCTTAAAGGCATACTAACGCACTCCCGTGTTTACAAAGTGTAGTTTGCCCACAATCGATGTCAAACGCACCATAAGACCATATAATGACGATACGTCACCATGCGCGGACCATAATACATGCATTACAGCTTGTTCTAGCCTCTGAAAAAGTGAGGATGTCAACAAAGCCGCGGTGTTCTCTCCCTTGCATCAACGTTACATGTGTTGCCAAATCTATAAATAGGACGATCCAGATCAAAATGAAAATTCAAATATCTCAACATTTAAGGGGTCCTAGACCACAATATTTTGCAGGGAACTTAATTTAGTCTGTCTCCAGCTGTTGGTAAAGCAATTAGCGTGTATAGTCATCGAGTACATATGGCTTTAACTAAAGAACAAAACAACAGCTTAAGGGCAGACATGGCACGGAAATTAAGTTTTGTTTCAAGGTTCTTGATCAAAATCTTCAGAAAAAAATGTTCTCTGTCCTTACAAGGGACTGGGTGGCCGAGTGGTAACGCACTTGCGCTCGGAATCGAGAGGTTGCGTGTTCGACCCTGGGTCGGGCCGCTATTTTCTCCCCCCTTTCCTAACCTAGATGGTGGGTTCAAGTGCTAGTCTTTCGGATGAGACGAAAAACCGAGGTCCCTTCGTGTACACTATATTGGGATGTGCACGTTAAAGATCCCACGATTGACAAAAGGGTCTTTCCTGGCAAAATTGTATAGGCATAGATAAAAATGTCCATCAAATACCCGTGTGACTTGGAATAAAGGCCGCGAAAGGTGAACATTCGCCTAACAGGCTTGAGGTTTGCTGGTCGATGTGAATGCGTGATATATTGTGTAAAAAATTCCATCTCACACGGCACAAAGCGCTTTGAACTTCGGATAAGGCGCTATATAAATAAAGAGAATAATAAAAAAAATATTAGTATGAATTATTGGTCAAAATGGAAGTTTGTTGTGACTTTCTTTGATAACACATGTAGTTTTTGGGACCGATCCTTCTTCCAGAAAAATAAAGAGAGAACTTTGTAGAATGTTTGTTTTATTCTGACAAGGTCCCTGGATGCAACATCAGAGCAAAGTTTTCAAATTTAGGAACAGATTTGATTTTTTGGTAGATATAAGCACAAATTAAATCTCAGGAAAAAG
>NC_090252.1:22792353-22802353 GCF_037325665.1 Littorina saxatilis | reverse complement strand
AAATTATTACGATTTTGCCACAGTTTCAAAACATGCTCTGTCATGGTTCTGACCTGTAAAAGTTGATACCTTGCAACAACTTCCTTGAATTTGAAAGAAAGTTTTTGAATGCTAGATCTACCTAGATCTGTATGGCGTTTCATTCCAGACTCCTAGATCCTCTCTTTGATTGTATTGTTTGCTGTTTACGCACTATTACGATTCGCTAATGTCTGTAACGTTTGGTAAACTTACCTTGCAACAGCTTCCTTGTCTTTGTTGGCATTTTCTTTCAAGGCAGCACAACGTAAGATTAGCTTCTTTTGGACAGCAGGTAGAATGCGAGTTTTGAGACAACGACAGTCGTCCAAAGAAAGCTTGCTGTGGATTTTTGTTCCACATAATGGTAGGCTACATGTGATTCTGTATTTTTCTGCGGTTAATGTTAATCAACTTAATGGTTTCTTTTTTCCTCTGTTGGTTTCTTACCCCCTGAGTTGATTGTTATCACTCAAACAAGAACACCAGAGAGTACCTCAGTTGCTCCTCATAAATCGACTGTGAATAGTGTGTTGACTGTGTTGACCGTCAGAATTATTTTAAGAACCAGGCTGCTGCAGTCAGTTGACATGTTTCGCATATTGTAGGGTTCCCATGCTGCATAGGTAAAGTGGCTTGTATAACCCGACTATTTAGTATCAAGACACTGTTTATATTTGTGTATTTTGTAGTCATCACAACTAATCGCATTTTGCCTTTTGTTTCAGAAAGGAGGATAAGCTACAACAAGATCGACGCTATGTCAGATATGCCTCAGCCACATGACGACTTCCGAATTTAGATCCACTCGGCATGGTGACAAGTCTTGATGAAAAGTATAAGACTGAGGACAGCAGTGGAAAAAGTGGCCACATGGCAGGTACCTTTCGCTTAGTGTCTGAAGTGCAAAAGACCGATAAGCTGATGGTAGATTTCCAAATACCCTCAGATCTAACACTGATTTACGACGGGCAAGCTACAATCCAGGGCAGAGAACACTGCAGCGTTGTAATCCAACTCTTCATTTGTTTCAGGAAAGGACGTCCTTACAAATTAAAGGCACAGTAAGCCTCCCGTAAACCATCACAGAGCTCCCCGAGCGTCTAAATACAGTACAAGCATACTTCCATTTGAACGCTCACCGAACGGGAACATCCTGGCTGCTTTCTGTCGAGCGTGAGACATTTTCAAAGAATTTATTTTCGTAGACTTGTTCCGTTAACAACAACGGCGCCTCGTTTTTGCGCTAGACCTAACTTTTAAAATCTAAATAATAAATTGACAGCTTGTTACACAAACATTCTTTAATCATAAAAGAATTCGTTTTTCATCAAGACAAGATCAGAACAATTCGAAGTTGTGAAAGTTTAAAAAAAAGAAAAGCCCGGAAGCAGGGTCACGCAAGGGTCGTAGCAGACGACGGCCGGTTTATCAGTGCAAATCGCCGTTCCTCTCAACAGTCAAAAGCCATCGCTAGAGTTCTTGTGAACCACAGCCGTTGTTTCGTGCATAAAAAAAAAACGTGCTATTGTAGATAAGCTCACGTCGAGTCGCATTCAAATGACTAACTATGACGACTGCATTGTGAAAAGGGAAAACTGGATCACACGGGTTCACGATGGCTCAGGGGTAAGATAAACCACGCAAAAATAAATTCTTTGAAAATTGTTCGCTCTTTACGGAGGGCACCTAGGATGTTCTCAATTGGTGAGTGTTTAAATGAAATGGTGTTTGTACTGTGTGTAAAAGCTTGACCGTATCTGTGATGGTTTACGGGAGGCTTACTCTGCCTTTAACATTACAACTCTCTGATACATAGAGATTACACAACGTCATCGAGTGAGGGACCGAAAAATATTGAAACTCGAGGATGATTTTTTTGTGGTATCAACCGAGACCGTAGGTCGAGGTTGATACCACACAAAAAAAAATCATCCGAGAGTTTCAATATTTTTTGGTCCCTCACAAGATGACGTTTGTGTAATTTGTGTATACAATGATAAATTGATTGTATACAATGATCAATCTCTATACCTTCCTGTCACTGGAAGCAGCAACACTTGAAAGCATAAGTTCCCTTGACAAACGTCATTTATGATTGGCGTCATCTATGAATGACGTCACTGTCTAGACAAGACAAGTGCCGGTATCGGCAAACCTTGTCGCGGCAAAGGGCTATGACCCGTGCCTTGATACCATTGAGATCATAGGAGATGCACAGCAGTAGTCCAGGCATCTTAGCCACTTTAGTGAAGGGAACGTTGAAGTGACAATGACTAGGTTTAAAATGTCCCTTATCAGAAAGTTCAACCTCATTCCTTTGATGTTTATTAAACACATTTTCATATAAAGTTGGCGCTTCATACGGAAAAATGGCTTTGAAATTGACCCAAATCCTTCTTTGGGCTCTGTAAATGTCGTTTGGGGGTATGGTTGTAAAATGGTATCTACTGGTCACCCCAATGTATAAACTGAAAACTCTTTCTGCACCAGAACACGCAGAAAGGATTGTATCTGCCTGATGTCTGATGCTTTTCAAAATCCCCAACCACTAACACCTTCAAAACGGACTTTAACTGACACTGTTGTTTTTCCCTATATAATCCTTACTATTTTTCCGAGACGTCGTCGTGTTGTGTATTTAGCTTGCCACAACCTCATACATGGTCCTAAAAGTTAAAGTTGAAGAAAATACTAAAGATAAATGAAAAAGCTGACGCAGTGTCATTCGCACCGTGAATCCCCCCATGGGAACATACTAAAGTCTGGTTCCAAATAGGCTCAATTTCCTTCTATTTCTTTGTATTTCTGCCTCGTAGGGGTAGGGGTGTTCAAACCAAAGGCACCTTTAAACCAAAATTCAAATCACACATCTTACAATACTAAGACACTCAGCAGTAAAAGGGTGTCTGCTGGTAAAAAATTCCAAACAATCCTAAAAGTACTTCACTACTAAAAGTGCTTTTAAAAAGAGCCGTTATTTTTCCCTCTATATTCAGTATTGTGTTTTCTGCGAACATGTAGTCTATTTAGATGGTTGTCGTGTGCACTTGAGTTGCTAAAGCGTTTTCAGTTGGGCATATGTCGAAAAGCAAAGAATTAGCCCTTTGAAAACCATCAGAACTGTCACACAAAAATAACATTTACCTATCTCACCAACTGACCAAACATAGGGCTTTTCCTTATGTATTATGTATTGTCGTGTTTTTTGTAGCATACTTGTGAAAACAGCCACCACTGTTGTAAATGATACTTTAAAGAGCATTATTTCATTTTTACAGTTGAAGGACAACCTGGACTGCCGTATATTACAGCTGTTTTACAATCAGCCAAAATTTTCTTAACAAACGTATGTTAAGAACAACTCCCATAGTGAAATTGAAGGAAAACAAATTGAAAATCCCCCTGCCATAGAGGAGCTAAAGAATCAACAATAAACGACTGCATGGATAGCTTGATGCACGAATGCATTGCGGACATGTTTGTCTCCAACCAAGAGAAAGTTCCAAAAAATCCCTTTTGTGCTTCTTATTATACAGTGACGTCAAAGACAGCCTTTTCTGCTGTTCATACATTCAGGGGTTATGGTTACACTAAACGACGTAGTTGTAGACATACTGCCATCCAGATTTATTTTTTCCTTGCGAGCAGTCACAGGGTGTTTGTGCTGTCTGCCAACCGTTAGATGACCCCGCCCAAGTCTGTTAAGGGACCGTTTGACCGTTATAGAACGCGTCTTTTTGATTTTTTGGCACAGTTGGAAACGGTTGATTTTTATCCCTACCATTGTTTCCAAACATTATATAGGAATGTTTTGTGAACAACGGATAATAGCCGCTACTCGCATGTGTAGCAAAAGTGAGCGTACATACTCACCCTGGTCGTCCAGCCGTTGTCCGTTGCCCGTCTTTATCTGTCTGTACTGAACATTACCTTTGGATATTTCTCCAACGCTATGAAGTGAAGAAACACCAAATGTTGCAAAATGTTGTATGACCCCAAGAGCTCAAAAAAGATACTTGAGAACCTTGACCTTACCTTAAGGTCAAGGTCACAGGGAGAATGAATGTGGTCTAAAAACTGCAAAATTTCACATTGTGCCAGTTTTCTGGAAAACAAATTAAAAACAGCGGGCTTAGTTTTGTATGGTATACAAGAAAAAGAAAGCCTTATCTTCTGATACCATTTTGGTTGACCTCGCTTCAATGTCAAGGTCAGAGGAGCCCTTCAAAGTTGAATTGTAGACATATTTTGATGTGAGCTTGACCCTGAACTATGTAAAAAATCTTTCAAACTTCATAATTGTGTGGGGCGTTTGTTAGAATTTCATAGTGAGCCACATCTGGTCACATATCGTTAGGGTCAAGGTCACATTGACCCCTATGAAAAATGTGACCAAGCCGGGTAAAGAAATCCATGTGTCTTGGTAAAAAATCTTAACAAAGCAAAGCCCATGCGACTCTCATGCTTGACCTTTGTCTTAAAGTGACCTTGACCTTCAGGTGACCTTGAAGGTGAAGGTCTAACAACTGAAGCTGGCAAGGACATTGTACACTATTAGAACTGTTTTACAGATTTTTCCTACCAAATTACACATGACCTTTGGCCAAGGTCAAGATCATCAAAGGTCACACATCACAAGGCTATCAATTCAAGACATAGGAAGCATAAACATACTTATTGGCACTTTCTACAAAGAGACATTGTCACTTTTAGTGATTCAATTGCCCGTTTCAGTCACATTTCATAAGGGGCAAAGTGACCTTGACCTTGATGATATGTGACTAAATGTGGCTCAATATCAGTATATAACATGTGCCCCACACAATTATGAAGTTTGAAAGATTTTTTTCATAGTTCAGGGTCAAGGTCACTTCAAAACATGTATACAATTCAACTTTGAAGGACTCCTGTGACCTTGACATTGAAGCGAGGTCAACCAAAATGGTATCAGAAGATAAGGCTTTCTTTTTCTTGTATACCATACAAAACTAAGCCCGCTGTTTTTAATTTGTTTTCCAGAAAACTGGCACAATGTGAAATTTTGCAGTTTTTAGACCACATTCATTCTCCCTGTGACCTTGACCTTAAGGTAAGGTCAAGGTTCTCAAGTATCTTTTTTGAGCTCTTGGGGTCATACAACATTTTGCAACATTTGGTGTTTCTTCACTTCATAGCGTTGGAGAAATATCCAAAGGTAATGTTCAGTACAGACAGATAAAGACGGGCAACGGACAACGGCTGGACGACCAGGGTGAGTATGTACGCTCACTTTTGCTACACATGCGAGTAGCGGCTATTATCCGTTGTTCACAAAACATTCCTATATAATGTTTGGAAACAATGGTAGGGATAAAAATCAACCGTTTCCAACTGTGCCAAAAAATCAAAAAGACGCGTTCTATAACGGTCAAACGGTCCCTTAACAGACTTGGGCGGGGTCATCTAACGGTTGGCAGACAGCACAAACACCCTGTGACTGCTCGCAAGGAAAAAATAAATCTGGATGGCAGTATGTCTACAACTACGTCGTTTAGTGTAACCATAACCCCTGAATGTATGAACAGCAGAAAAGGCTGTCTTTGACGTCACTGTATAATAAGAAGCACAAAAGGGATTTTTTGGAACTTTCTCTTGGTTGGAGACAAACATGTCCGCAATGCATTCGTGCATCAAGCTATCCATGCAGTCGTTTATTGTTGATTCTTTAGCTCCTCTAAGGCAGGGGGATTTTCAATTTGTTTTCCTTCAATTTCACTATGGGAGTTGTTCTTAACATACGTTTGTAAAGAAAATTTTGGCTGATTGTAAAACAGCTGTAATATACGGCAGTCCAGGTTGTCCTTCAACTGTAAAAATGAAATAATGCTCTTTAAAGTATCATTTACAACAGTGGTGGCTGTTTTCACAAGTATGCTACAAAAAACACGACAATACATAATACATAAGGAAAAGCCCTATGTTTGGTCAGTTGGTGAGATAGGTAAATGTTATTTTTGTGTGACAGTTCTGATGGTTTTCAAAGGGCTAATTCTTTGCTTTTCGACATATGCCCAACTGAAAACGCTTTAGCAACTCAAGTGCACACGACAACCATCTAAATAGACTACATGTTCGCAGAAAACACAATACTGAATATAGAGGGAAAAATAACGGCTCTTTTTAAAAGCACTTTTAGTAGTGAAGTACTTTTAGGATTGTTTGGAATTTTTTACCAGCAGACACCCTTTTACTGCTGAGTGTCTTAGTATTGTAAGATGTGTGATTTGAATTTTGGTTTAAAGGTGCCTTTGGTTTGAACACCCCTACCCCTACGAGGCAGAAATACAAAGAAATAGAAGGAAATTGAGCCTATTTGGAACCAGACTTTAGTATGTTCCCATGGGGGGATTCACGGTGCGAATGACACTGCGTCAGCTTTTTCATTTATCTTTAGTATTTTCTTCAACTTTAACTTTTAGGACCATGTATGAGGTTGTGGCAAGCTAAATACACAACACGACGACGTCTCGGAAAAATAGTAAGGATTATATAGGGAAAAACAACAGTGTCAGTTAAAGTCCGTTTTGAAGGTGTTAGTGGTTGGGGATTTTGAAAAGCATCAGACATCAGGCAGATACAATCCTTTCTGCGTGTTCTGGTGCAGAAAGAGTTTTCAGTTTATACATTGGGGTGACCAGTAGATACCATTTTACAACCATACCCCCAAACGACATTTACAGAGCCCAAAGAAGGATTTGGGTCAATTTCAAAGCCATTTTTCCGTATGAAGCGCCAACTTTATATGAAAATGTGTTTAATAAACATCAAAGGAATGAGGTTGAACTTTCTGATAAGGGACATTTTAAACCTAGTCATTGTCACTTCAACGTTGTTCTCTAATATGCCTGGACTACAGTGCCGATACCAGGTTTCTTTAGCTTCACTTTAAAATGATATCAGAACGATAGTTATTCACTTGAAAGTGAACACAGGAGAGTTGTATACAAAGACATAGTGCATAGTGTACTCTAAACAAGAGGTTGTGCTACCACAGGAGCATCCCGATAAAATTATGAGTGGGACAGGATTAAACAAGAGGCGAAGCCTTCAAGGCTCACGTAAGAAATCGACAAACAGTAACACAAACTCAATCACTCCGTCACACATACACACATACACATACACACACACACGCACACACACACACACACACACACACACAGTAAGCATAGGTGACACTGTGCAAGAAAGCGAGACACTAGATCTAGATCTGTCTGTCTGCATGTAGCCTACTTACAGGGACACGACTGCCAACTAGTCTCGGCCCGCTCAAAATAACAATGACCGAGACTTTCAGTAATTCCTTCGCGTGACGTCTAACCCTCTTACGTCATAATGGGACGTCTTCAAATGACGAAATGTTAAAGTTTCTACCACAGACATACACACGCACGCACACACGCACGCACAGACAGACAAAGTTACGATCGCATAGGCTACACTTACGTGAGCCCAAAACTTCCCAGGGCTGCAGTGAGGAAATACATGTCTTTTCTGTCATTGACCTTAATAGCTTTCACACAGCCAGTATATGAGAGATAATGGTCTTCTTGGTGACCGTTCATGCCCAAGCAGGCGGAGCAGGTGGCCAGCAGGACAACGTGTCACTGGAAGATATCATAGACTTCGGAGTGCGAGGACCAGGGAAAATAACCTCATGTGAACCTGTCTGTATGTGCGTGCGTGTTTGTGCGGTCTTGTGTGTGTGTGTGTGTGTGTGTATGTGTGTGTGAGTGTGTGTGTGTGTGTGTGTGTGTGTGTGTGTGTGTGTGTGAGGATTGCACAAGATCTCCTTCAGGGACAACTACACCAACAACAAATACACAGTCATTTTATCTATTTGCCTTCTTTTGAAAATTTTCATGGAGTAGATATGATGCGATAGTTTTAAAGGTCATCCACATTGAAAAATGAAACTTTGCACAAAATATCTACATACTAAGTGAAGTCGCATGCCGAAAATCTTTTTTCCGAAAAATGCTTCTTGTTTTTTATATTGAATAAAATCTACTTCGGATAACCTTTTGCACCTGTGAAAACCGCGCCCACGTGATCATTTGCCTCGTGACGTCAGCGTATGTAGTCAACAATGGCGGCGCTTATCTCGGATAGTGTTACTGAGTTCTGAACCAAAACGAAGAAAAACTTCCAATGGCCTATATTGTGCGGTTGGGCGATTCACAAATAAACAAGCCGATGGCTACACCTTGCACCGCTTCCCGAAAAAAAACCCAGTCCGTGATAGGTGGGTACGTGCAAGAGAAAAGAGTAAACTTTGGCCCAAAGTGTGGGACACCGACTTCGTCGTCTGCGATTTGCCATGAACATTTCGAAGGTGACTGCTACCCTCCACGTGAGGCATTGATGAGAAGTTTCGGAATTAAAACAATAAGGACTCTAAAGCCTGGTTCAGTCCCAACCATCCATCGGGGATGTCACACGCGAAACACAGATGAAGCGCGGTGCGTGTTTTCACATAAATATCGGTCAGTGTCAGCTTGACCCGTCCAGCTATCGCCCTGTGTTTGGGTTTGTAAACAACACGGCTGGCAGTGCCCACTGGTACGGTCAGTGTCAGCTTGACCCGTCCCGCTACCGAGCTGTGTTTGTGTTCTATTTGTCGCATTATTATTATATTTTTTAATTTATTTATTTTGTTGGTAAATCACTAATTCTTTTTAGTATTTTCGTTTTAAATACATTCAGGTGTGCATTATTTGGCCAAGTGTGTGTGTGCTCGAATAATGTCAAATTTGTGACATACTATGATCAATACTTGAATGCTTAATGTGTGTGTACTTTGAGCAAGTCTTTACAAGAACTGACTTTCAGTGGTAAATTAACTGTTAGCTACACATAGCTTTGTGGACTAATGATTGTGCTTTTCGTTATCTGAGAGGATGGGTGAATGTGCCTGTGAATGTTTATGTGTTGGTTATTGTTTACTTGAGACAGGATGGAAAGTAAATTTAACTTGGAGAAAAGAGTAAGTTGTTGAGTTTATTGGAAAAGTAAGTTGTGTACCGTAGAATTTGTTGTTATGTTGACAAAACAGTTTAAAAAAGAGCAGACCTGACTCTGCAAGTGATAAACTACTTGTTTCAATGACTTTGAGGTATGAGTGAGGTGAGACACCACCACACAATCCACATGTGAAATATATCTGACCGCTTTCGCTATCTCATGGTGACACAAAAACAAAGGTGGATGTGACAATGGCAGTATTAACTTGTTTTTATTAGTTAAATTCGACACATTTGAAAATCATAACAAGCTGTGAACACTCCCCACCCACCCCCATGCTCCTTGCACACAAAAATATACCAACTACACTATGCATGTTACAAACTACATGATTTTACTGTTGCACTTCTGTATCTTAAATATAAATAAATAAACACACTTTTTCAAATCAATGTGTGGCACAAGCTGAACCAACTACAAACACACATCAAAATAGTTTTCTCGTCAATGTAATAATAATATTTATTTTCTCGTCAATGTAATAATAATATTTAATCACAATGACAATGTATTATCAATAAAATTGGAACACATAAGGATGCAAAAATGGGCTGATGCTGTCATATAATGTAATATTACTCTGGGTCCCTATAACCCACGTACTGCCCATCTGCACTAGGAAACTGTTCTCTAATTCTTGCAACCGCACAAGCTGGTAAGGTGACCCTGATGTCTCTCCCCAGCCATTTCCAGACCCACCGCACAAGCATGCGGTAAGCTACATACCGATACCGCCTGGAAAGAAAAACAAGCATACAGTATTAATGACAGTATCAATCAATCAATCAATATGAATGAGGCTTATATCGCGCGTATTCCGTGGGTACAGTTCTAAGCGCAGGGATTTAAAAAAAAAAAAAATTATGCAATTTATATCGCACACATATTCAAGGCGCAGGGATTTATTTATGCCGTG